>NW_017731637.1:378752-464779 GCF_001890085.2 Hipposideros armiger | reverse complement strand
AAAATGACAGCAACTTGTCTGTTCCCCTTCCCCCAATTCCCCAGCACTGTTCCCATCCCCCAATTCCCCAATAAAAATCTAAAAAAAAAATTTCCTTAGGGGAAAAAAACGACAGAAACTTAGACTGAAATTATTTATCACAAGTGTTCTGTAATTTTGGTTTCCCAGACACATTTTTTTTCCATGATTCCTTGGTTGATATATCTCTGGATAATTTTTAAGACCTACTATATTAAAATAATACAAGAATAAATATATTTGTTTCCAAGCATCTTCTAATTATTAACGTTTCCCCAATAGTATTGTTACAACTCTTCTGTTATAAATAGTTCAGTATACCTATGAAACAGAGACAAAACTGTTAGAAATTAAAACAGATAATATGTTTGTAATGTGTTTATATTCTTTGTTTTTCAAATAAAATTAAGGATGATCTTTTAGTAGATAAGAAGGATAATCAAACTTGTTACTATGTGAACAACTCCTGGGATAAATAATGTAAACATTAATCACAAAGACTTATAAAAATGTGTTTATATTGTAAAGCTGGGCCTACAAAATATTAGAAATTACATGATTAGGAGAGAGGAATAGATTGCTGAGTCTTTTGGGGATTTAAAAGGCAGAAGAGATGAAAGATATAATAGTAACTTTAGAAGAGGTTAAACAGAGTGTATTTTTTGTCTTGTATATGGTGATTACCAAAATTTCCTTGTAGCAGTGATCAGCTAATCTGAAGAATAAAATAATTTTTCATACAAAGATTACCCAAGTAAAATCATGTCAGAAGATCAATTTTTGCTCTCAATAAACAGATAAGAGGCCTTTTTTAAAGTAATTAATTATGAATTGTAAAAACATGGCATACATTTAATTATCTATTAATCTGTAATGTCTATTTTCATAATGGTTTTTGTGCAATGATATCTCTTTATTTAAATTAAAACTACTTATTGAAGTTTAATATACAACAAGTACACAAATCACAAGTGTCATTATGTAGACATATTTGTGTAAAATTGTAATCATTATAATGATCAAAAGTAAAATAGTCTCAAAACCACAGAAACACCAACTTGTCTTTCAGTCAGTTTCCTCACTCCACAGTTAATCACTCTCCTGCTTATCCTAACCCAAAACATGACCAGAGGTTATTTATTTATTTTTTTTTACCTTTTTATGTTTGGAGTTACACAAACATAAAAAATGTGTATCTGACATTTTTTATTAAATGAAATTGTTTTTGTGATCAATCTATGTTGGTGTGTGCACTTGTAGATTGTGTGGATAAAAAAAGGGGCCACATGCAGCTACCAAGTGGCTCAGTTGGTTAAGAAGAGCTCACGCAAGACTGCAAGCTCTGAGCAACAGCGGTTCGATTCCCAGCCAGAGCCGAGCTGCTTCTGAGCTGCCAATAGGTGAGTCATGGCAGGTAATCACATCCTTGGCCTGTAGATTCCTCGACAAAGCTCAATATTTCCCTTATGTAAATCTGTCTATTGTATTTTTGCATCTAAGATAACATACCCTTGGAATGTCAGAGTAGTCCCTTTTTCTGGACACCTCAGGGCAGAGATTCTTTGGAAAATAAGGGTTTTGAAAAATTCTGACATACTCCTAGGAACCCAGGAAGCCATGCACACATGACCAGGGCTGCACATATGCTAAGAAAAGAGCTGAGAAGGTCCTGAGATCTCACTTCTGACTGAGCTTGAGATTCTGTGCAAGCAAACTTCCCCCTGCAAAGACAGAAGTTTTCTGTTTTCGGGCATTTTAATTTGATCCAATAATTAGTTGACCACAAAGCTAGTGAACAGAGACTTCAATGGCCACAAAAGACAAATATAATACAGACTTTACAAAATTAGTTGAGAAACTTCACCAATCAGATAAACAGTAACAACTACAAGCAGCTAGAGAAAACCCTGGGAAGGGGAGAGCAAACGATTTCCCGAGTTGCCACATTATAATGAGACTGTCTAACTTAAATAAAAAATATGAGGTATGCAAAAAAAAAAATTATGATGGGCTGGCCGAGTGACTCAGTTGGTTAAGAGCTCACTCAGAGTTTGAGCTCTGAACAACAGTGGTTCGATTCCCAGCCTGAGCTGAGCAGCCGTTGAGCTGCCAACAGGTAGCAGGATGGCTCAGCTTAAAAAAAAAAAGAAAAATTATGGCTCATACATAGAGGCATGCAAAAGGAATAATCAATACAAACTGTATCTGAAGTAGCCCAGATATTGGGCTTACTAAAAAAATACTTTAGGGCCAGCCGAGTGGAGCGTTGGTTAAGAGCTGGCTTGGGACACTAGAGGGCCCTGGTTTGGATCCCACATATGAGGGCCAGTAACACTGCCCTCTGCAGCTAAGATGCTAAACAACAGCTCAACCTGGAGTCGCCGGCGACGGCGTAGGCTGCAGCCACTGCTGCAGTGGGTTGCCATGGGCTACCGTGTGTAGCCAGCAGCCAGCGTGAGTGGCCAGCAGCCGCAGTGAGCAGCCGTTCAGAAGCCGGCGACTGATCTGCCTCACCCAGGAAGAGCGCAATGATGGTGCCAACTTGGGCCAGTGAAGCAACGTCCTCCACAACTAGACTGAAGAACAAAATGACAGCAACTTGTCTGTTCCCCTTCCCCCAATTCCCCAGCACTGTTCCCATCCCACAATTCCCCAATAAAAATCTTTAAAAAAAAACCCAAACTTTAAATAAGTTATAAATGTGTCCAGAATATGAAAGAGGTCCATGTCTAAAGAAGTAAAGTGTGGGACCAATTTATCAAAATAGAAAATATTAAAGATCAAAAAAAAAGAAAAGAAATAAATAAAAATAAAAAATAAAAATAAAAAATAAAAAAAGAAGAAACAGAAGAAAAAATTTAAAAATGTCAATAAAGATGCAGAAATTATTTTATAAAAGGAAAAATTAGAAATCCTGGAGTTGAAAAATACAATAACTGAAGCAAAAAATTTACTAGAAGAACTCAATAGCATATTTGAGCAAGTCAAAGAAAGAGTGAACAAACTTGAAAGTAGATCAGTTGGAACTGTACAATCTGAGAAACAATAAAAGAAAGAAGAAAAACGAAAAGAGCTTAAGAGGTCTGGGGAACATCAACATCAATACACCCCCCCAACACCCCCACTCAACCACTGCCAACACACACGCGCACACACACACACACACACACACACACACACACACACACACATAATAGGCATTTCAGTAGGAAAGGAGAGATATAAAGGGACAGGAAGAATATTTGAAGAAATAATCATTAAAAACTCCCAAATTTGATGGAAAGCATTAACCTGCACATCCAAGTAGCTTGACAAACTCCAATTGGATAAATGCAAAGACATCCACATTAAGAAACATCATCAAATTTTCAAAGTCAAAGAATCTTGAAAGCAGTCTGTGAGTAGTGATTCACTCCATTCAAGAGATCTTCAGTAAGATCAATAGTTAATTCTCATTGGAAACCATGGAGTCCAGCTTGCAGTGGAATAACATATTCAATGTGCTAAGAGAAAAAACGGTTAAACAGTTCTATATCTGGTGAAGCTAACCTCCTAAAATGAAGAAGAAATTAAGATATTGCTAGCAAACCTGTTCTAAAAAATAAAGCAAGTTTTTTCGGGATAAATGAAAAGATACTAGGCAATAACTGGAATCCATATAATGAATATACAAGGCCTGACAATTAAGTTCACGAACTTGTTGCAACACCTTGTCTGATATCAGAGGGATTATTCATTAAGAATTTGTACCAACTGGACAAACAGTTAACCAAGTTTGCTATTTGGAAGTGCTGAAAATGCTGCGTGAAAAAGTTAGATGACCTGAACTTTTCACCAATTAATTCATGGCTCTTGCATCACGACAATGCACCAGCTCATAAGGCACTGTCTGTGAGGGAGTTTTTATCCAGTAAACAAATAACTGTATTGGAACACCCTCCCTACTCACCTGATCTGGCCCCCGATTACTTTTTTCATTACTGGAAGATAAAGGAAATATTGAAAAGAAGACATTTTGATGATATTCAGGACATCAAGGGTAATATGACGACAGCTCTGGTGGTCATTCTAGAAAAAGAGTTCCAAAATTGTTTTGAAGGGTGGACTAGGTGCTGGCGTCGGTGTATAGCTTCCCAAGGGGAGTACTTCGAAGGTGACCATAGTGATATTCAGCAATGCGGTATGTAGCACTTTTTCTAGGATTAGCTCACAAACTTAATTTTCAAACCTCTTATGTATTCAAATAATATGTGCATATGTATATGGGTCTGAGTGTGTAGGTGTATGAATACATATATGCATGCATTTAGACAGTGACACCACTTACTAAACTGTAGGTTCATCAATCAGAATGAGACTGAAATATAATATAGTTGAATTTTTTATTTTAAAAATAAAATGAGCAGAAAGAAAATGTGTTGAGAATAACAAATGTGACTGATTATTTTGAGTGATGAACATGCATTAAAGATTGGGCCTTTATAATACATTGTGTCTTAAAGTATTATGTATGCCAAAATTTCACATATGTGGAGAATTTGTAATTACTTATATTTGATACTTTTAATAAGATATTTAAGATAAACTATAAAATAAAATGTTAATGGTGAAATTCTTTTTGTGTAAAGAAAATTTGTGACTTTTTTTTTGTTTTAAGGGTAGAAACAATATTCCACATCATAACTGGTAGTTGAAGTCTCATTTTAAAGTCATCATGGTCTTGACCACAACATATATAGTCACTACACGAATTAACCATCCAATATTTGAACTTGTGTCCACTATTCATTCCTTATTTTGCTTGACTTCTCAGAAATTTTTAACAGTGTTGAGAACTTTCTGAAAATACTTTTAGTCTGTGGTTTGTAACTTCCCCACTAACGAACGCTATGATCTCCTTGTCAGGTGCTTTCTTTTTCTACTTGTACCTTCTAGGCCCACTTATCATGACACAATCTCTCACTAATCAATTTCACCTTGTCTAAGAGGAAGATATTAAGAAAATTATTAATTATATTCATAAAAATCCAGAAGAATGGACACATATAATATTCTCAAGCTAGGATCATGTTGTTTCGATAAGCTAAAATGACTCTTAAGCATCTAATATAATGTAATATCCCAATGAATGGTAAGAACCTGCCTAATTAAATTATAAATATACTCCAAGGAATAGAAAGAGATTTAAAAGTTAAATGTAAAAGTTAACTGCCATAGAATTAATTTTTTTGATCTGGTTTAAAACAGCTGGATATATTAGATTACTCTTATTTTTTTGACAATGACTATAATCTGGGAATGTAGCCTCTATCCATATCATTTTTCTATAGAGTAAGTAATGTGCCTTTTAAGTGATCCCTGCTGTGTTTGTGATGGAATTCCTATCAAATAAATATTTTCAACTGAAAAAATTATTTTTCCCAATAATATATTTTTAATTTGCCTATGTAAGAGGAAATAAAACCTAAATACATGGATGAGCCATAAGTGAGTAAAAAACACCCAGCTTTGTTGAAAAAATGTAACTTTTATGAGAAAACAAATTGACAAAGTTTCTGATTGCTTTAATATTTGAGGAAGTTGAAGGAAAATGAGGGACCATGCTAATAAGTGCACACGTTTAAGCAATTAGGGGGAGAATTTGAGTTCTATAAATATTTTAGAGTTTTGTCACTAAACACTTAAATATTTTCACAATTTCCCCATTCAAATATTCAATAAAATATTGCACATTTTTATATCTCTTAAAGATGGAGGGTAAGAGGGTGGGTACTGGGGGTAATTACCAATAGATAAGTATCCTTTAGTGAACATTTCCAAGTGTATAATTAGTTGAAAGAGTAATTTCCATTCCATTTGAGTGAATTTAGATAGCTGAATCTTGCTGAAGGAAAAGATTTATTTTTCTAAACACAACTATTTAACAGCAGGCATGCTAGTCAGTTTTTATATGTGTAGCTTAGAATCCTTAATGCAAGCTCTGAAAGGAGGCGTTCTTACATGCACAGCAAGTTCACTGCAAGAAAATTCCCAGTAAATGCAAGTGAACAATGTAAAGTGCAATTTAGACATGGATTGAGGCACATTCTGGAATTCTGAAAGAACACTTTATACTTGATTTTCATAAAGGATCACAAAAGTTTAATGTAAGAAAGCAGATTAAATGCATATGCCCAAACCACAGGATCATATATCCACCCTTAGAAGCATTATGATAAAATGAGACAAATAAAATGTATGTCCTCTTTCCATGAAAAAAAACCACAAAAAGTATAATGAGAGAGATAAAGAAAATGGACTTTTCAACAGTTTGTTCTATGGACTACTGTAGTAGTTAAAAATTGCATTAGCTGCTAGTAACAAAGATCAGAAACTAGACTGAATTGTATTTTTCTCTCAATTAAATATAAAAGTGCAAAGCTGGACAGTCAGAGCTGGTAAAACAACACGACCTTTAGCATTTTTACTTTATCTTGAGCAAATGGCTTTCCGTCTAAAGTCATCTTGTAGGTAGTCCAAGACAGCATTCAAAGCTGTAGCCATCTGAAAATGAGGAGAGGGAAAGATCTGTGTTCCTTTTCCTTCCATCTTTTATGAGCTTCCCAGAAACCCTATTCAGCAACTGCTTCTTATATCTCATTGGCCAGATGTATTCTCATAACCACACCCAGCCACAAAAAGGCTGGGAAATATAGCCTTTAAGCTGAAACATCCTTTCTCTAATAAAAAAAACAACTTTTTTTTTTTTGCTTGAGAAAAAGAGAATAATGAATTGCCAAACCTTTTTTTTTCAGTGAAAATTTTATTTGAAATACATTAAATATATAGAAAAATAAAGAACATAATACGACCAACACACAGCTTTAAGCTTACTATTTGGTCAGATTCTCTACAGATTTTTAAAATATTTATCATAATATACATACCATTCTGCAGTTTGCTTTTCTCACTTAATGATGATTTTGGGGATGTATTCATGTTGATTTCTACAGCTCCGTTTTTTGTTTTTTTAATTAGTTTTAGGTGTACAAAATGACATAGTGGTTATACATTTATATGCCTCACAAAGTGATAACCCCAATGTCTATTGCCTATCTGACACTCTACATAGTTACCAAAAGATTATTGACTGTGTTGCCCATTCTGTACTTTATATCCTGTGACTATTTTTTAAAATTATAGTTGACATACAATATTATTCTATATTAGTTTCAGGTACACAGTGTAGTGGTTTGACATTTATATAAATTATGAAGTGATTCCCCCTGGTAACCACCTGACATTATACAAAGATTTACAATGTTATTGAATATATTCCCTATACTGTACTTTACAGCCCTGTGACTTTTTGAAACTAGTAATTTGTACTTCTTAATCCCTTCACATGTCTCACCCAGCCCTTCAACCCCCTCCCATCTAGTCAATATCAGTTTGTCCTCTGTATCTACGCATCTGCTTCAGTTTTGTTTGTTCATTTATTCTTTTCTTTAGATTCCACATGTAAGTGAGATCATATGGTATTTGTCTTTCTCAGTTTTATTTATTTTGCTTAACATAATATCCTCCAAGTTTCATCCATATTGTCTCAAATGGTAATATTTCATTCCTTTTTATGGCAGAGTAATATTCCACTGTATATATGTACCACAGTTTCTTTATCCAATCATGTATTGATGGGCATTTCGGTTTTTTCCAAATCTTGGCTATTGTGAGTAGGGCTGCACTGAACATAGGGGTGCATATATTTTTTTGAATTAGTTTTTTCGGATTTCTTAGGATAAATACCCAGGAGTGGATTTGCTGGATAATAAAGTAGTTATATTTTTAATTTTTGAGGATTCTCCATACTGTTTTCCATAGTGGCTGTACCAATTTTCAACCCCACCAACAGAGCAGGAGGGTTCTCTTTTCTCCACATCCTTGCCAACACTTGTTTGTTGATTCCTTGATGATGGCCTTTCTGACAGGTGTGAGGTTGTATCTCATTGTGGCTTTAATTTGCACTCCTCTGATGATTAGTGATGCTGATCATCTTTTTATGTCTATTGGCCATCTGTATGTCCTCTTTGGAGAAATTCCTATTCAGGTCCTCTGCCAAATCTATTTGTTAATTAATTTTGTGTGTGTGTGTGTGTGTTGAGTTGTATGAGTTTTTTAATACATTCTGGATATTAACCCCTTATCAGATGTATCACTGGAGAATATCTTTTCCCACTCAGTAGGATGTCTTTTCGTTTTGTTGATGGTTTTCTTTGCTGTGTAAAAACTTTTTAGTTTGATGTAGTCCCATTTTTTTTTACTATTACTTTTGTTTCCCTTGCCCAAGGATGTATATCAGTAAAAATATTACTAACGTAGTGTCTGAGAGTTTACTGCATACATTTTCTTCTAGGAGTTTTATGGCTGCGGGAGTTATATTTAAGTCTTTAATTCATTTTGAGTTTATTCTTATATATGGAATAAGAAGGTTGTCCAATTTTGTGTTTTTTTGCATGTTTCTGTACAGTTTTCCCAGCAACATTTGTTGAATAGACTGTGTTTACCCCAATGTATATTCTTGCTTTCTTTGTCATAGATTAATGAACATGGATGTATCCCTTAGCTCTGTATTCTGTTCCATTGATCTACATGTCTTTTCTATGCCAATATCATGCTGTTTTGATTACTATGTCCTTGTATTATATTTTGATATCAGGTGGCATAATACCTTCAACTTTTTTCTTCTTTCCCAAGATTGCCTTCGTTATTTGGGGTCCTTTATAGTTCCATATAAATTTTAGGATTATTTGTTCAGTTCTGTGAAAAATGTCTTTGGTATTTTAATAGAATTTGCATTTGTTGATTGATTTGGGTAGTATGAACATTTTAAATATAACAATTCTATCCATGAACATGGTATATGTTTCCATTTATTTGTATCTCCTTTAATTTCTGTCTTCAATTCTTACAAATTTCTGAGTACAGATCTTTTATGTCCATGGTTAAGTTTATTCCTAAGTATGTTATTTTATCTTATTGATGAAGCAGTAAATGGGATTTTCTTAATTTCTCTTTCTGATAGTTTGTTATTAGTGTATAAAAATGCAACAGATTTCTGACTATTAATTCTGTATCTTGCTACATTACTGGATTCATTGATCAGTTCTAATAATTTTTGGTGAAATCTTTGTGGGTGGTTCTTTATATGCAATATCATATCATCTGCAAATCATGACAATTTTACTTTTTCCTTTACAATTTGGATGCCCTTTATTTCTTTTTCTTTGACTGATTGCTGTGGTTAGGGCTTCCAGTACTACCGTGTTCCCCTGAAAATAAGACCGGCTCTTATATTAATTTTTGCTCCAACAATCTACATTTATTCATTTATTCATGTACAAAAATCTACATTTATTCTAACAGTCATGTCTGGCTGATGATCTTAACTGGGGCTTATGTGTGGGGTAGGGCTTATATTACGAGCATCCTGAAAAATACTAGGGCTTATTTTCTGGTTAGGTCTTATTTTTGGGGAAACACGGTATGTTGAATTTAAGTGGTGAATGCAGACGTCCTTTTATTCTTTCCAATCTTAAGGAGAATGCTTTTGGCCTTTCCCCATTGGGTATGAAGTTCATTGTTCGTTTGTTCTATATGGCTTTTATTCTGTTGAGAGATGTTCCCTCTATTCCCAATTTGTTGAGAGTTTTTATCATAAATAGATGATGGATTTTTACAAATGTTTTTTCTGTATCTATTGATATGATCATATGATTTTTGTTTTTCATTTTGTTTATGTGATGTATCAAGTTAATTGATTTGTGGATATTGAACCTACCTTGTATACCAGGAATGAATCCCACATGATCATGGTGTATGATCTCTTTAATGTATTTCTGAATTGGTTTTCTAATATTTTGTTGAGGATTTGTGCATCTACATTCATTGAGGGTATTGGCTTATAGTTTTCTTTTTCATACTGTCTATGTCTGGTTTTGGAGTTTGGGTACTTGTAGTCTCAGTTTATGAGCTTGGGAGCCTCCTATTCTCTTAAATTTTGGGGAATAATTTGAGAATAGGTGTTAATTCTTTTTTTAATGTTTGGTAAAATTCACCTGTGAAGACATCTGGTCCAGGACTTTTGTTTTTTGGGAACTTGTTGATTCTTCATTCAATTTCATTAGCATTAATTAGTGTGTTTAGATTTCCTGTTTCTTCTTGATTCCTTATTGGAAGATTGTATAGTTCTATGAATTTATCAACTTCTCCCAGATTGTCCATTTTTTTGGCATATAATTGCTCATAATATTTTCTTAAAATTTTTTGTATCACCACGGTGTCTGTAGGCACTTCTCTTTCATTTCTGATTTTATTTATTTGGGCACTCTCTCTTTGTTTCTTGATGAGTCTCCTTAAAGGCTTATCAATTTTGTTTATCTTTTTGAAGAACCAGCTCTTGGTTTCATTGATCTTTTGTATTTTTTTTAGGGTCTATTTTATTTGTTTCCACTGTGATCTTTATTATATCCTTCCTTCTACTCACTTTGACCTTTGTTTGCTGTTCTTTTTCTAATTCTCTTAGGTGTAAATTGGATTGTTTATTTGACATTTTTCTTTTTCCTTTTCTTTTTGTTTTTAAGGTAGGCCAGCATTGCTATGATTTTTCCTCTTAAGACTGCTTTCACTGTGTGTCATAGATTCTGAATTGTTGCGTTTTCATTTTTGTTTGTCTCAAGGTATCTTTTGATTTCTTCCTTGATCTCATTATTAATCTTTTTGTTCAGCAGCATATTATTTAGCCTCCATGTGTTTGTTTGTTTTTCAAGTTTCTTTTCTTTCTTTCTTTCTTTTTTTTTTTTGTAACTGATTTCATTTCATACCATTGTGGTTGAACAACCTGCTTGATATGATTCAATCTTCTTAAATTTATTGACTTGCTTTATGGCCTAACATGTGGTCTATCTTAAAAAATGTTTTGTGTACACTTGAAAAGAATGCATATTCTGCTGCTTTAAGGTGAAAAAGTCTAACAATATCAAGTAAATTCATCTGGTCTAGTTTGTCATTTAAGGTCACTGCTTCTCTGTTGATTTTCTGTCTGGAAGATCTGTCCACTGGTGTCAATGGGGTGTTAAAGTCTCCTAATATTATTGTGTTAATGTTGATCTCTGCCTTTATGTTGGTCAATCTTTGCTTTATATATTTAGGTGCACCTATGTTGGGTACATAGATGTGTACTGGGGTTATGTCCTCCTGTTGGATTGATCTCTTTATCATTATGTAAGGTCATTTTTTGTTTCTTATTATAGTCTTTATTTTAAAGTTTATTTTATCTCATATAAGCATTGCTACCTCAGCATTTTTTTTGTTTCCATTTGCATAAATATCTTTGTTCATGCCTTTATTTTGAGTCTCTGTGTTTTTTGATCTGAGATGGGTCTTTTGTAGACTGCATATATATGGATCTTGTTTTCTTATCCATACAGCTACCTTATGTCTTTTGATTGGAACATTTAATCCATTTATATTTAAAATAATTATTGATAGGTACACAGTTTTTACCATTTTATTATTCATATTTTTGATCTTTTGTTTTTTGTTTGTTTACTCCTTCTTTCTAAAGCAGTGCCTTCAACATTTCTTGTAATACTCGCTTGGTTGGTAATGAACTTATTTAGCTTTTCCTTGTCTAGGAAGCTTTTTATCTCCCCTTTACTTTTTTTTTTTTTAGCTGAGCCATCCTGCTACCTATTGGCAGCTCTGCGACAGCTCAGCTCAGGCTGGGAATCGAACCGCTGTTGCTCAGAGCTCAAACTCTTGAGCGAGCTCTTAACCAACTGAGCTACTTGGCCGGCCCTCCCTTTTACTTTTAAATGATAGCCTTTCTGTATAGAAATAGTCTTGGTTGTAGGCCCTTGTTTTCATCAGTTTGAATATTTTCTGCCACTGCCTTTTGTTCTGCAAAGTTTCTATTGAGAAATCAGGTGATAGTCTTACGGGAGCTCCATGGTAAGTAATTAGTTGTCTTTCTCTTGCTGCTTTTAGGATTATCTCTTTGTCTTTAGCCTTTTCCACTTTAATTATATTGGTGTGGCCTATTTGGGTTCATCTTGTTTGGGATTCTCTGCACTTATTGGACTTGTATGTGTATTTTCTTCACCAGGTTAGGGAATCTTTCAGTGTTTATTTCTTCAGATAGGTTCTTGATCCCTTGGTCTCGCTCTTCTCCTCTGGCACTCTTATGATGTGAATGTTGTTTGTTTGATGTTGTCCCTTAAATTATCTTTTTTTAATTCTTTTTTTATTTTTATTGTTCTGATTGGGTATCTTTTGTCTTCCTGACTTTTAAATTGTTGATTTTATCCTCTGCTTCATCTAAACTCCTGTTGATTCCTTCCAGAGTATTCTTCATTTCAGTCATTGTATTTTTTATTTCTGACTGGTTCTTTTTTATGTTTTCTTTTTTTGTCCTTCTTTATGCTTACTATCTCTTTGTTGAGGTTCTCACTATTTGAACAACAAAATAAATAATGAAATATTGGATTATAATGAAAAATATAAAATAAATATCAATAAGTGCATATTTATAAATAAATGATTGAATAAACAAATAAATGGGGGAAAAAAGACAAAACTCCCAGGAGAGGAACTCTCCAGTCCTTAAGTGTGGGATGTATACAGTAACTTTTTTCCAAGAGAACAGAATGGAAAGGGGCTAGGAGTGAAGGGTAACTTTACAGTGGAGGAGCACTAATACTATTAATGATAAGTCATGTTGATAATATGTACTCTTCATAGGATATGATGAGAATTTGCTATATCTATGTGGTCTTCCTCCTCCAATCTCATAACTTCAGTCTAATCATGGAAAAACCATCATAAAAATCTTTATTGAGAAAGGTGTTACAAAACACCTGGCCAATGCTCTCCATAACTGTCAAGGTAAAAAACAAACAAACAAAACAAACAAACAAACAAACAACTAGCAAAGAGCCTAAAAAGACATAATGACTAAATGCAATGTGGTTTCCTAGATGTAATCCTGGGACAGAACGAGGACATTAGATAAAAACTAAGAAAATCTAATAAAGTGTAACTTCAGCTAATAATAATGTATCAATATTGGTTCATTAATTATGACAAATCTATCATCTTAATGTGAGATTTTAACAAAGGGGAAACTGGGTGTGAGGTAGATTGGAATCATCTGAATAATTTTGGCAATTTTTTGTAAATCTAAAATTGTTTTAAAACAATGTTTATTTAAGCAGATGTGTAATTACTAAATTAGGAAGTGAAGAATAAAATGGACACTCTAGGTAAAGGCAATACTGATCATAATGTGACCAGGTTGTATTGTATTTAGATAACATTGGGAATTTTTGTATGAATAGAGAACAGACTGCTTAAAGCTGAATGTGAGAACATAAGTCTAGAAAGACAGATTTGTGGCTTGATTTTGAAAGATGTCATATGATAAGACATACATGGTCTGATAATTAACTTCGTGAACTTGTTGCAACAATGTTGCTAACCTTTTTTGATATCAGAGGGATTATTCATTATAAATTTGTAACAACTGGACAAACAGTTAACCAAGTTTGCTATTTAGAAGTGCTGGGAAAGCTGCATGAAAAAGTTAGATGGCCTAAACTTTTTGCCAACAACTCATGGCTCTTGCATTATAGCAATGCACCAGCTCACACAGCACTGTCTGTGAGGGAGTTTTTAGCCAGTAAACAAATAACTGTATTGGAACACTCTCCCTACTCACCTGGTCTGGCTCCCAATGTCTTCTTTCTTTACCTGAAGATAAAGGAAATATTGAAAGGAAGACCTTTTGATGACATTCAGGGCAACAATGACAGCTCTGATGGCCATTCCAGAAAAAGAGTTCCAAAATTGCTTTGAAGGGTATACTAGGTGCTCGCATCGGTGCATAGCTCCCAAGGGGTGTACTTCAAAAGTGACTGTAGTGATATTCAGCAATGAGGTATGTAGCACTTTTTCTAGGATGAGTTTGTGAACTTAAATTTTCAACCTCATATTTGATAAAAATGTACAATGGTGTCAATGAAGGATGAGACTAAAAGAAGAAATGGGAGACAAAAGAAATGGAAGAGAATAACTAATCAGGAGTACTTCCATTGCAACCTAGCAAAAAAATAGTGAGAGCCTAAATCATTAAAGTAGTATAAATTGAGAGACTGATAGGAACACAGGAACTGGAGATTTGAAGTTATGTATTTTATTGTCTCTTACCATTTTTCAGGCAAATAATGCTGTGTTTGAGAATATTCAAGCTGTAATTTTTAATTTGGATGTGCATTAGCAGCATCTGTGGCACTGTTCAAATTTCAGAGTTACAGGTTCTATTTAAATGGAATACCAAATGGAATGACAGAGGTAGGGCCAAGGATATTTAACATATGCTTTATGTAATTTAGAATGAAAAGTTTGTGATACAAAGGCCTGAGCTTGAGAACCATGTCATTGTTGGAGTAACTCAAACACAGAAGTAATGACAAGAAAAAAATGGTTAAAAGTGTACAACTCAATGTAAACTCCATTTTTAGTCATTGCTTAGTTTAAAATTTTTGGTTAGAATAGGAAATATAGTTCAAGACGGTCTAAATTAGCATTATAATATTCAATCTAGAAAAAGTAGTCAAAGACATCAACATGTAAATTCTTTTGTTTTGGTTGATGTAAAATGATAATATGTATATTGAGTGTTTTTATATACATTACATCATATTTCACAACATGAAAATGAAATGAAGATGATATATTCACATTGATTCATACTATAAGCCACAAATCAGACATAATTTCTTGTTTAAAATAATGAATGTATTTGGATTTTGAATATAAATGCATTTGAAGTGGTTTTTAAAATCTAATGTCCTGAGATAGTTTATTTGTACCTTGTTAATGTACAACACAAACAACATCTGCAATCCTAAATACATTAAACTGTGATTGCCTATTTCCCTGTATACACATCCAGCTCTGATATTTAATTGAAGCTCAACAATGTGCTATATTTTCATGTTTTTAAAAAATTCCTGTATTATGCAGATCTAATGTGAAGGCAGATTAAAGTTGTATTTGAACATGAGCTTTTGCTTTTGAAAGTTGAATTGTGTTGTGTTTATAATGGAAGAGACTTTCTAAGGGGAATAACATTTAGGAAAAAAATGTAGGTTTCAATTATTAAAAATTGAGCTCTACAAAAATCTCATGCAAAGGAGAAAAACACTTCACAGGTACTATTAGAAACAAAGAGCAAGATGGGAAACTTAGAAATTATCCATTCCAACCCCTTTATTTTTCAAATATATTGTTACTTTACAGATAAACTATGCATCTTTCTAAAGCTGCTGATCCTGTTAGTGTTAGAAGGACAGTCATAATCCATGTATTTTTAAATACTGTAAAATAGGCTTATAAAACTTCTTCTAGGTTAGAAAGGAAGCAGTTAAAATGTAGAGAAAATAATACCTGAAATATCTTCAGTTTTGTTTTTTAAAAATCTGCTAGACACATTCACATCTGTGGGGGTTTAGACTCTGTCAACTTGGCTAGGCTGTGGCTTTAATCACTAGAATATGCTTCCCTGTAAAGTTATGGATTAGAGATGACCAAAAGAGATGTGGAGGGAATAAGTGAAACAACAGTTGTTATTCTCTGAATGTCATCATGCTTACATTCAGAGAGACACAGATGCAGAGTTTTGATAGCTACAAATTCCCCACACTCCCTTCTGCCCCACATGAATCTATTTTTCTGGCCCTTATCACTAATGACTAATAGTGGCCCCAATATCTGGTTAATTAAGAAATAGAGATTACAGAGCACTTGGGGATCAAATTTATACACCAGGAGTTTTTGATGGGGCCACTGTAGGGTGGATTTATGCATTTAGTTTCAGAGTATATATGTTTGCTTTCTGTATTTTACATTAATATACCTTAGAACAGTTTCTGAATCCTCGCTGACTACTTATTGCCTGAATGAAATTATAATGACTCTGAAGGTTCAAAATGAAAATAAAATTTATAGTAATGAAGCCTTAATTTGAGGAATTATGTTTGCATCAAAACAAAGTTATCAAGAAAGAAACATTTCAGGATATTTTAGATTAGGGATCAAAAAACTGTATAGCCTACAAGCCAATTCAGGCCCACTTTATTTATTTTGTAAATAAAACTTTATTAGAACATAGCTAGATTTTTTTTCATTTATGTATCATTTATGGCTACTTTCATACTACAGTGTCAGAGTTGAATAATTGTGACAGAAACTGGATGCTACACAAAGTCTAAAATGTTTACTATCTGGCTCCTTATAGAAAAAGTTTGCTGTCCCTTGCTTTAAATAAACAGAATCTTGGCCCAGGAAAAAAGTTTTATCTGTGAAAATGAGAGGGAATGAACTGGCGGCAATGAGGGAGTACTTGAAGATATTTTTCAAGAAGATTCAAGGTTTTGAAGGCCAAGTTAGAGGTGTACGAAAGAGAAAAAAGAGAAATACATACCATAAGCTCATTGACTTAAAGAAAGGGATGAGGCATTTTATGGTTACTAGACTAAGGAAAGTTTTTGAGGTCAAAAGAAACCTAAAACAACACGGGCATTTTTTAAGGATAAGAATATAATTACTTCTCTGGAGGAATGCAACATCCAGGAAACTTTTGAAAACTTCTCGAAAGATGAAAATAGACTCTATATTAAAAGAAAATGAAAGAAACATAACAATTGAATAGATAGATAGAAATATATATGTGTGTATATATAATATGCAGATCATCTCTCTATCTGTCTAGCTATCTACCATTATCTGCCATTTCTAAATGTACCCACTAAGAGGGCCTAGTACCAATAAGAACAACCAGCACTGATATTTTTTCTATATACCATTCCCCTTTAAATGGAGCCAGGGTTTCTTCTAGCAAATACTCATTTCAGTGCTGGGGCTGAGAAAAGAAACTTAAGATGAACATGAAAATTCAACTGGGCCATAAAATAAGCAAGTGATCTAACACTAACGGGGTCATGAAAAAAAGTAGTCAGCTTGTAGGGATTCTCACGGTCCAAATGTGGGATAAGTTTTATATTAAATAAATAATTATAATAGGTTATAAACAACTGTAAAGTATCCTTGAGTTGAAACTCATTAAAGTATATAAATCCACAGTTTTGTTAATAATTAAATACATATATAAATAAACAATGGAGAAGGAAAAGCTGTTTCTTCACTCACCAACCAAAAAGAAATTATGATGTTAGAAAGCAATAGTAGTAATTGACCCAGGCAAAAATCATCAATGAATATTAAATCTAGTTGGTGAAAGTCTGATGAATACCACAATACCTCTTTAGGCTCAGATTATGTCTCCATAAGATATTTATTAATAAGAAATGTAAAATCATTACTTGAATCAAACCACGAGGACACAGCAGACACACTCAAATCAAAGGAAGGACATTTTTCAAAATAACTAGCCTGATCCATAAAAAAATCAAGGACATAAAAGACACAGGAAGATTAAAAAAACAATTTCCTACGAAAAGAGATTGAAAAGACATTCAAAACTTCACCTTACAGTAAAGATAGAGTAACAGGGGTTAGAGTTACTCTTCTCTTTGAAACAACCAAAACAACAGACAAAATATAAGAAATAATTGCACCAAAAACTTGAACATCAGGCAAAGAAAGACATTGACCCATGAAAGAAGAGAAACAAATGAGTAGAGGCCTATAACTGTCCAGCATACTGCCTGGAGAACTTTCCAGGCTGACGCATAGAAAGCATGCTGCCTGGAAGTTTCAGCAGTCTCCCTGGACTGAGAAGATGAAAAGAGGAACTGGGGGAGAGGCAAGGTAGGGTGAATTTGCAGGGGAGATTACCAGAGAAGAGAGTGCTAAACATAAAAAAAAATTCCATACATCAGCAGAGTCCCTCTCAAGTATTCAACTGAGTATTGATCAGCACATGCTTGTGAGGAAATGACCTAATGATAAAGAAAGAACCACCTGAAAGGATTAGTGACCAAGGTATACACACAAGATTGGGAATAATATCTGTTCAACAGACATTCCTCAGTGGTTATTGGTTAGATTACTAAGAAGATCCTATCTAAGTAGTGGGAACAATTTTAACCCAGACTAAATGCAGCTCTGGCTTAGACTAAAAAAGACTAAAAGCAAAATCAAAATGGATCGCACTATTTCTTCACAGCTTAAATGAACCTCAGGGAAATAAAGGACAATTGCAAAAGCTGAATTTATGTGTAATAGGGATCTTATATGATATGAGATTTTTACAAAGGGGGGAAACTAGAAAAATGCATAAAAATAATGATGAAAAATGTAAATTTGGAAAAAATGATAAACCCACTGCTCTAATGAAATCAACAAATCCCAATAACAAAAATCAGACGACAGTAAATTGAAGCACATCATAATCAAATAATTTAAAACCAGTGATAGAGAGAATATCACTAAGTGCAACCAGAGAAAAAAGAAACATTACATACAAAGAAACAAAAATAAATATAATTAGCAGATTACTCATTAGAAACCATGGAAGTTAGAAGACATGGAGCAACATTTTTTTTCTAAATATACTTTTATTCTGGAATAATTTTAGACATACAGAAAAATTGCAAAGATAGTAATGAAAGTTCTCATATACTTCACACTCAGTTTCCTCTATCGTTAATATCTTAGTAGTATGGCACTGTTGTCACGGTTAATAAATCATTACTAATTTATTATTATTATTATTATTAAAGTATAGTTAACATACAATGTTATATTAGTTTCAGGTGTACAACATAGTGATTCTATATTTACATACCTTACAATGTGATCACCATTAGAACCCTAGTAACTATCTGTCCCCATACAAAGTTATTAAAATGTTATTGACTATATCCCCTGTGCTGCATTATATTACATTTATTTTATAACTGGAAGTTTGTAACTCCCATACCCTTTCACCTTTTTCACCCATCCCCCCACCAATGCCCCCTGGCAACCATCAGTAGATACATTATTATTAACTAAAGTCAAACATTATTGAAATTTCCTAAGTTTTTACCCATTTTACCCAGTGTCTTTTTCTGTTCCAGGATCTCATCCAGGATACATTACATTTAGTCATCGTGTCTCCTTAGGCTCCTCTTGACTGTGATATTTTCTCAGACTTTCTTTGTTTTGTTGTTGTTGTTGTTGATGTTTTTCTGTTTTGTTGTTTTGTTTGTTTCTTTAGATTCCACATATAAATAAAATCACATTGGATCTGTCTTTCTCTGTCTTACAATCCACTCAGCACAGTGCCCTCCAGGTCCATCCTTGGTGCTGCGGATGGCGAGAACTCATTCCCTTCCATGACTGAGAAATATTCCTTTGTATATACACATATGTACCAGCTCCTCTTTATCCATTCATCTATGGATGGACACACAGGCTGACTCCACATCTTGGCCATTGTAAACAATGCTGTAATGAACATATGGATGCATACACACCCTTGAAGTAGCATTTTGGGTTTCTTCAGATAAATACCAGGAAATGGGATTACTCGATCCTTCTTTGTCTCTCGTTATATGTTTTGTTTTAAAGTCTATGTTGTCTGGTATTGCTACCCCATCTTTTTGTTTATTTCCATTTTCATGAAATATTTTTTTTCCAACCCTTTACTTCTAATCTTTGTGTGTCTTTTGATCTGAAGTGAATCTCTTGTAGGCATTATACGTAAGGGTCTTGTTTTCTTACCCATTCAGCCATCCTATCTTTTGATTGGAGCGTTTAATCCACTTACATTTAAGGTAATTGTTGACAGATATGTAGTTATTACTGTTTTATTATTCGTATTTTTTATTTTATTATTATTATTATTTTTTGTCTTAAAGAAGTCCCTATAAGATTCCTTGTAATACTGGTTTGGTGGTGAGGAACTTCTTTAGCTTTTTGTTGTCTGGGAAGCTCTTTATATCTCCTTTGATTCTAAATGATAGCTTTGCTGGGTAGAGTAATCTTGGCTGTAGGTCCTTGCTTTTCATCACTTTGAATATTTCCTGCCAATCCCTTCTGGCCAGCAGAGTTTCTGTTGAGAAATCAACTGATAGTTTTGTAGGTAACTAACTGCTTGTAGGTAACTAACTGCTTTCTTCTTGCTGCCTTTAAGTCTTTGGCATTTTAATTATGATGTGTCTTGGTGTGGGCCTCTTTGAGTTCATCTTGTTTGAGACTCTATGCACTTCCTGGGCTTGTATATCTGTTTCCTTTGCCAGGTTAGGAAAGTTTTTAGTCATTATTTCTTTAAATAGATTGTAAATTTCTTTTTCTCTCTTCTTCTGGTACCCTTATGGTGCGAATGTTGATATATTTGATGTTGTCCCAGAGACCCCTTAAACTGTCCTCATTTTTTTGGATTCTTTTTTCTTTTTGCTGTTCTGTTTGGGTGTTTTCTGCTACCTTATCTTATAAATCATTGATTCAGTCCTCTGCTTCATCTAATCTACTCTGCTTCTCTCTAATGTATTCTTCATTTCAGTTATTGCTGTCTTTATATCTGACTTTTTTTTAAATGTAATCTATCTCTCTGTTGGAGTTCTTCCTGAGATCATCCTTACAACCAGTGTTTGAAAGTCTGTGTCTGGTAGATTGCTTGTCTCCATTTTGTTTAATTCATTTTCTGGAGCTTTGTTCTTTATTTTTTTTGAAAAATGTTTCTTTTTTCCTCATTTTGGCTGCCTCCCTTTGTTTGTTTCTGTGTAGGGCTGCTATGCCTATTGGTATTAGCAGAGTGGCCTTATGTAGTAGGTGTTCTGTGGGACCCAGTGGTGCAATCTCCCTGATCATCAGAGCAGGTGCTCTAGGTGTGTCCCTTGTGTAGGTTGTGTGTGCTCTCCTGTGGTAGTTGAGACTTGATTGCTATTTTCATGTCAGTGGAAGGTGTTGACCTTCAGGCTGATTTGTTATGAGAACTGGCTGTGACTACAGGGGAGGAAATAATGTGGCGGGGCTGACTTTCAAGAGCTTTAATGGGCTCTTGTGCCTGCCCAGCCTGCCCTTTGCGTGTGTTGTCCTTAGAGGCAGCCAGGTTATGCTCCAGCCCATCTGACACTAGCCACTGGGCCTGCCAGCCCCAGGGCCTCCTGGGAGGGAACCCACTGCATACTAAGTTCAGCTGCAGTCTGTGCCCCACCTGGGGCCACCTGGCATGGGCCACAAAGCAGTCTAGAGATGACCACTGCTGTTGCTGTGCTTAGAGGTGCCTTGAGAGGCCAAGCCATGAACCAAGGCCAGCTGTTACTAGTGCTGGGCTTAGGGCTGCTCAGCCAGAGGTATGGACACGCCAAAGCCAGATGTTGCTTGTTTGGGTTTTGGGAACTTTTGAGAAATTTTAGGAAAGTCTGCAACATGTGCTAAGACAGGCCATTTATATAGAAAAACCATGGGCACTGGCTTATGTGTGCCTGAAAATTGGGTGGGGGACAGTCTCAGGGAATCACTAGAGTGGAGCAGATGAAAGATGATAGCCAGTTGATGGAGACTCAGATCTGATGTCCACCTGTGTCCATGCAGGGAGGGAGAGGGCTCAACAAAGAAACAATGGCTTCCACCAGCTCCTCCATCCAGTTGAATGCTGCCCCTGCAGCCCTCGCTCTGCAACCAGACAATTCAGTTCCTCCCTGTATGTCCCTGGCACCATTCGAGCTACTGATAGTGAGTTTGTCAGTGAGTAAGTCCATGCTTGGTCCCTTGAAGAAGAGTGCCTGGGAGTACAGCTGCCCTCTACGTCACTCAGCCATAATCTCTGCTGGTTTCCACAGGAATTATGGAGACTTCTCTCCCTGGCACTGAAACCTGGGCTGGGGAAGGGCTGGGACCCTTTGTTCCTCATTGAGGGATGTCTGCAGTCAAGATATCCCTCCTGATTTTTAATGGTCACACATGGGTGTGGGACCAGCCCGGTCCATGTCTCTGCCCCTCCTACCAGTTTCAAGGTGGCTTCTACTGTACGTCCTCAGCTGTAGTGTTTTGGTTCAGCTTGATGTCAGGTGAGTCTCAATAATTGTTTTTCTGTGATTTAATTGTAACTGATGTGGTCCTGAGAGGAGGTGAGTACAGCGTTTTCTTACTCTGCCATCCTGACCTTGGAGCAACATTTTTTAAATATTGAAAATATGATTCAAAAATAAAATGAAATATAAATATTTCAGACATGCAAAACCAGAATGAATTCATCAGTAGAACAGTTGCATTACAATAACTGTTGAAAAAAGTCATTCAGGTAGGTTTTGAGGAACAGAGCTTCTTAAATTTAATATAGTCAAATTAAAAAATCTTGTCCTTCCAGGATTGTGCTT
This sequence comes from Hipposideros armiger, assembly GCF_001890085.2. Taxonomy (NCBI): domain Eukaryota; kingdom Metazoa; phylum Chordata; class Mammalia; order Chiroptera; family Hipposideridae; genus Hipposideros; species Hipposideros armiger. The sequence goes on along the minus strand of NW_017731637.1, from coordinate 442,397 downwards.
TTTATTTTTATGATTAAGAAGGTTTTTTACTCTATAAGATTAAAAAAAATTCTCCATTACTTTTTGTATTACAAAAATTTGTATTGTTTACTTTTAGTATTTCTCTTTAATTTATATTAAATTTTTTGGGCTACAGCATGAAAGGAATTTAATTACATTTTTTCATAAAGGATAACAGCTAATCATAACAGCATTTATTCAATAATTTATCTTTTTTTCAAGTGATTTTAACATCATCTCTAGTATAGATCAAAAGTCCATTTCTGTGTGTAGATTTGTTTCTTGTCTCTTGATTTTCTCCCATTTTTCTATATTTTTTTCCTGTACTTAACTATCATAGCTTTTTAAATTCTAATAAGTGTGTGTGTGTGTGTGTGTGTGTGTGTGTGTGTGTGTAGGGGGTAATTTCTTCACCTTATTATTCTTATTTAACAGTGAATATAATTTATCCTTCTTATAAACTGAGAATTAACTACATATGTAACAAGAAAAAATATGGAGATGTTGATATGAATATAAAAGTTAAAAAAAACAGAAAATAAGTGCAATTTTTAGAAAAGTTTTGACTGAGATATTTAAGTATTAAGAACAATCCTTAAAAATAAATCAAAGAAAGGCAATTAATTATACTTATGAACATACGAATTTGTAATTGACTGATTTAAAACCTATAAGTTATGATGGCTTTAAATATCTTCAAATAATTTCTTTAAAAATATTGCGATCTCATTTACTTAGTAAAGAAGAAAGAAAAATGGAATACGTCTTATTATATATGCCTAACATGTAACAGATAATAGTGGCAGTGAAACAAATTAAGAAGATGTTTATAAATGTATTAGAAAGAGGTTACTCAGATGATATTTTTAAAAATTTGAAACATAACACACAAAAGTGCACAGAACAAAAATGCACAGCTTAATGATTTAGCAAAAGCAAACACTATATAAGTATGAAACAGTTTAAAAAAAATAAAATGTTACTAAATACCCCCAAAATTCTCCCATTTAAAGATAAACATTATCCTGATTTTTACGGTAACTATTTCATTTTCTTTCTTTACACTTTTCCTTTCATATGAGCATTCTTAAGTGCAGCAGTGTAGTCTTGCCAGTTTTGAGAAATTTTTACAACTGAAATAATATAGTTTTTGTTTGTCCATTTTTGGCATATCTAGTTCAATAATACGTGAGATTCATTCATATGATTAAATGTAACTTTTCATTGATGTTCTTTTTCATTGATATATATGTTTCCATTTATAAATATCAAAAGTTATTTTTCATTATAATGTTGATGGACATTCGGATATTTTCCAGTTTGGGGCTGTTACAAATAATGCTGAAATAAACATATTTGGACATGTCTTATGGTGATATTTGTACTCATTGTTAGGTATATACATTTTGAGTGGAACTGCTGAGTCATCAGATATGTGCATCCTAGAGACTTTTAGAATGATATCCAAAAAAGACAGTAAATTAGTGCATTAAACTAAAAGTAAAACAGAGTGATATGAAAATAATTATTTAGGAAAAACATAAATATACATTTTCCTATAGAATTATTACCTCCCTTAAATCTTACAAATGTTTTCTTTTGTAATGAAATAATACAGTGTAATTAAATATAAACTTGCATTCAGTTATTTTACCTCCTTACACATTTACATATTTGGAAATAGAATTTAACGAAAGATGGGTGAAACTTCCATCACTGTTGGCAAAATAATTTATCCATATTCTAAAACAGCTGTTCAGAGAGTACCCCACCACCTGCCACTTCTGTGTCTTTCTCTTGCTTTATTGCATTCATAGAAAGTTTAGATGACTGCTTTTTTAGAAATAACTCCACTTTACTTGGCATAGTCTCTCCATACATATGTTATATTATCCACTCTTCTGAATAGTCAGAATCTACTCCTTCCCTCTTCCTTAGCCTTATCTGCAATCAGGCTCAATAGAGCAATAGCAACAGAGGAAGAGAAATCCCAAATATTTACAATGCAGGTTTTATATTCAGGTTAAATGCTTCATACAGTTTAAATTCCCTACTATTGCATACCTCATGAAATAAAAAGTCACATAAGTTGAAGTTCAGATGGAAGAAGGTTCTATATCATTGTCTTCTGGGCCAATTATTGTTCTATGCAGTAACATACCATTAATAATGATCTTCATAATAATCTCATTTAAATCTTACAATGTCCTTTGAGATTTATGTTTTTATAATTTCCCCTTTCCTGTATAAGAAAACAGAAGCTTACAAAATTTGTGATTTGCCCAAGTCAATATAAAATCTGTGCACTTAGCCATAATATTGTCACTCTACTAGGTGCCTTTAACATTCAATTCAGCTTGATTATTTGCAGAATGACTCTCCACAACGGCTTAGTATTTGTGCCTTTCACCTACCAGGTGTTTCCATCATTAACTAACATTTCTCATTAAATGGCATAATTTCCTGCTTGGGAAAATACACCCAGGGTGGGAGTGCGGAGTCTTGATGATATGAGGATCTATGTGTGAGTGGCAGAATAGGGAGGAGGTGAGAAGAATACAATGTAATTTGATAAAAGTCTCAAAGGATATTCTGAACTGTCCTCCAGTTGGGATATTCTCCCCACTTCAAAGCTCTTTCCCAAACCAGAGTATGATCCTAACCACACCACGAATGCAACCCTATTTATTTATTTCTATTGTTATTTCACCTGACACCATCTGGACTATTCCTTCTCTTTCTGAATCTTTCAGTCCCACAAGCAAGGTATACAACACTCTCTTTATCAGAATCTCTTATTCAAATTCTGATGTGTGCAAGCATAAGACACAGTGACAGAATCCCAGAGAAGGCCCTGGAGGCCAAGCTGGATCAGCATAGGGTGTGCCTTTTATTACAATTAATTGTGAGACCCAAAAGATGTATATGAGAACATAGATGATATAAGAGGAAGACAGGTCCTAGGGAAAAAATCACTACCATTAAATATGCTACATATCTTGGTGAATTACTTTTACAGTTATATAAACCTAATAATACTGTATTCTATGGGTTAAATTATAGGCAAAAATTTGATTGAGTTCTTTTTTCTTCAGAATTTTATGGTTTTATTAAAATACAATTTGCACACAAGCTGTCTCTTCATTTTCTTCACTGTGCAGCCTGGCATTGGGATTGGTGACTGATGGCCACCTGGGCAGCTCTCCACATGGCTTTGTGGTTCTTTGAAAATATATTGTGAGCAATCTCAGCACCGTACGATTTGTTGTACATCAGCAGCACTTCAAGATTCTTGATGCTGTGGATCAGGAACTTCCAAAAGCCACTAGGCAGCATATGCTTTGTTTTCTTGATACCCCCATAACCAATGGTGGGTATCACAATCTAGCCCTTGAACCTTCTGCATACCCCATTGTCAATGCCTCTGGGTTTCTGCCAGCTACACCTAATTTTGACATATTGGTCTGACTGGTGCCAGATAAATTTCTTGGTCTCCTTTTTGATAATCTTGGGCTTCACTAGTAGTCTTAGGGCAGCCATGACTAGGAGATAAGCGCCACCTCCATAGGCAGCACAGAGAAAGAGTTTGATTGAGGTTTTCATTGTTATTTTATTTCATTTTTTCAAGAAGATGCTGTTTGTTAGGAAGTTTACTGTCAGTAAAGGTTAGACCAGCAAAACAACAGCAACTTTGGAGTGGAATTATTTCTTAGTAAGACTACAACTGAGATTTTTTTTTACAACTAAGTAGTGATAGGTTTATGCAAGGCAGCATATCATAGAAGTAGTATACTTGCTTTGGAATCAGGTACACTGGTCTTAAATCCAGATCTTATCATTAATTAGCATGTGTTCTTGAATGAATTGCTTAATTGTTCTAAGCTTTAATTGCCACACATTTGAAACAGATAAGAATACAACCTCATTGCACTTATGAGTTTAGAAAGCAATGTATGGAAAAGGCTTAGAATAGCAGTTTACATGTGATAAGAGCTCGAGAATATTATACTATCATCATTAACTTTGGTAGTATATGTAACAAACAGTTTATGCATATAATCATACAGAAATACATGTATCCACTTTCTACAAGGTGGACAGATTGAATTGATAGTAAAAAGTTTCAAGGTCAATAACCCTGATAAACCACTCCATGCTATTTGTTCTTTTATTATGAATACAAACTATGGATAGGAATGAGAAATGTATCAAATGGCCTGAAAGCAACAATAATTTAATGAAAAATGTAAGACTTGAGTAGTTTATAATTATCAGTTACTAAGTTAAAACTCATTACATTCAAGGGCCTCAGGGGAAATTATTTCACATTAAGAAAGGACCATAAAACTCAGAGAGAGAGAAAGAATAAAATTAAATATAAACAATTACATAAAGGTTTTTCCATTTTTGTTTTTGTGCTTTTGGTCTATGTAATCATTTTGCATTATTGGATTTCCATTAATTCTATTCCCAAATAAGTCACCCTGAGAAGCTTACCAAATTCTTTCTAGAGTTAAATACATGGAGATTTTAAAGTGATATTGTTAAGAAAAACCTCCAATTTTCCTTTAAATATGACCTTATCAATGATTGATTCCCCCTTAAACACTAAACACTTAAACGCTATAAATGAAAGGCAATGAAAATAGACAAATGATTTGAGACCATCTTAAAATGATCCATAATCTGAACGTGAACTAGGAGCCTCACAGTATTTGATTAAAAACAATGCAATGATAATTCTATTCTTAAATTTTTGAGGAAACTCCAACTGCCTTCCATAGCGGCTGCACCGATCTGCATTCCCACCAACAGTGTATGAGGATTCCTTTTTCTTCACAGACTCTCCAGTACTTGCTATTATTTGCCTTGTTGATGATAGCCATTGTAACTGGCCTGAGGCGATATCTCATTTTGGTTTTTATTTGCATTTCTCTGATGATTAGAGATGTTGAACATCTTTTTATATACCTATTGGTCATCTGTATGTCCTCTTTGAAGATATGCTAATCAAAATAAGTCAGACAAAGTCAAGAACCATATAATTTCACCGATATGTGGGATATCAACTGAAAGCAACAAAGGAACAAGACAAACAAAGAAACAAAAACTCATAGACATAGCCATTAGCTTAGTATTTACCAGAAGGTAAGTGGGGAGGGGGTGGTAGATGAGGGTAAAGGGGGCCAAATATATGGTGATGGAAGGAGAACTGACTCTGGGTGGTGAACACACAATGTGATATATAGATGATGTCTTACAGAATTGTACACCTGAAACCTATGTAACTTTGCTAACAATTGTCAACCCAGTAAACTTTAATTAAAAAAAAAGAGAAAGAAGAAACTGGACCACTATCTTATACCATATACAAAAATAAACTCAAAATGGATTAAAGACTTGATGTAACACTTGAAACTATAAAAATCCTGGAAGAAAAAATAGGTAGTAAACTATTTGACATCGGTCTGAGTAATATAGCCTTTTGAATACATCCCCTTGAGCAAGGGAAACAAAGGCAAAAATAAACAAATGAGGCTACATAAAACTAGAAAGCTTCTACATAGTGAAAGAAACTATCAACAAAACCAAAAGACACCCTGCTGAGTGAGAGAATATATTCGCAAATTACATATTCAATAAGGGGTTGATATCCAAAATGTGTAAGAAACTCATAGAACTCAATAACAAAAAAATAAACAATCTGATCAAAAATGGGCAGAGGACAGGAGAATACATTTCTCCAAAGAAGACATATAGACGGTCAACAGGTATATGAAAAGATACTCAACATCACAAATCATTAGGAAAATGCAAATCAAAACCACAGTGACATACTAACACACTAGTCAGAATGGCTATTATCAAAAAGTTAACAAAGTGTTGGAGAGGATGTGGAGCAAAGGGAACCCTTGTGCACTGTTGGGGGGACTGCAAATTGGTGCAACTACTATGGAAAATAGCATGGGAAATTCCTCAAAAACTAAAAATAAAGTTACCAGATGACACAGCAATACCACTTCTGAGTATGTATCCAAAGATAACAAAAACACTAAATCGAAAAAATATATGCATCCTTATGTTCATTACAGCATTATTTATGATAACTAAGGTATGGAAGCAACTGAGGTATCCATTGATCAATGGATAAATAAGAGTGTTCACACACACACACACACACACACACACAGAGGAATATTACATGGTCATAAAAAAGAATGGAATCTTGCCATTTGGGACAACATGGATGGACCTAGAGGGCATTATGCTAAGTGAAACTAGTCAGACAGAGAAAGATAAATATCATATAGTTACACTTACATGTGGAATAAAAAAAACAAAATAATACCAAAAAAAAAAGAAAGAAAGAAAAAAGACTTACAGAAACTGAGATAAAAGGATGGTTACCAGAAAGGAGAGGGTGGGCGGATGAGTGAAAAAGGTGAAGGGGAATATAGTCAATTATATTGTGATAAGTTTGTACAATGACAGAAGATTGCTAGAATGAGTAGAGTGATCATATTGTATGGTATGAAATTGTTGAATCCTATATTGTATATTTGAAAGTATTATACTATAACTAATATAATGTTGCATACCATCTGTACTTAAGTTAAAAAACCTTCACAGTGATATGAATATGACTTTTATTCTGAGAGTCTTTGGAAAACTCTAGAATAAGGTTTAAATGTTCTTTTTCATAAGCTCTTATCTTTTAAGCCTACCACATTTTGAATGCCTTAATGTAGATTATAAAGATTATGAAAGACTGAAAAAATGCATTGAATTACACAATTCCTAATTTAGTTTTAGAGGTGAGTAGCTAACAAATAAACTTCATGGGGCCAAAGATCTGCATAACTTGTTCACTGGAGTATATGAAGCTTTTGCCGAGAACAGCATCTAACGCAGAGTAAGACCTTCACCACATAGCTGGTGCGTGAAGAAATGCATTCTGCAAGTCTGACTTAAAACATCATTTAATCTGATTTACTGAGTGATATGCAAAAACCACAAACAGAAAATTTTAGTAAATCGCCATAGTAGATTATATGTATCAATATCTTTTGTCTGTGCCGTCCTAGTTTCTAATACTAGAAGGTGAATTATCTATTTTACTGATGATGCCCAAGATATCTCAACCAAGGAAACTCAGATATATCAATTCTTTTGTGTTATAGGGTCCAGAAATATCTAGAGGATCTCTGACAGATTCTGGCTCACCTGCTCCTGCCTTCATTTCGCTCTGATTTCTCTTCTTCATGGCAAGACTTTGTTGAAATTTAAGCACTTCTAGTTAATAGGTAAACATGCTTTCAAACTCTTCTGTCTCCTATTCTCCTCCTGAACTGGAATGGCATGACTCCAGAATTTATTGGGGGTTTTTTTCCTGTGCATTTTTAAAATACAACCTTTTAATCTCAATATGAGGGGCAAAGCAGTGGGCCGCTTCTTACAATCTAATGATATTGTGTGCTGTGAGCACATTCTATCTGTATTTGGATTTCCTGGCAAATTGAGCTTTTGGGAAAAAAAGCAAGGATCTACTGAAGAGCTGTTCTGTTTCTAAGAAAAGAATGAGGATCTCCAGGAAGCTGACCCCAGGTTCCATTAGAGGACGAAGGTGACAGGTGAACTTCTGCATGGTATGACAGGGAGCTGGGCAAAGACCTTGCTGGGCTTTCCAGCCTCAGAGGGCTTAGGGAACAGGAGAGGTAGCTGAGATGTGGCTGCAATCTCAGCTACATTTGCAACACCTAGCAAAAGTAGTAATAGAACAACAGAAAATAAAGTAGAAATAAAATAATATACAGAAGTATAAAAAAACTTTAGTGAATTGTTATATTTTCTCTGAGGAAAATATACCTCAAATATTTACAAACTAACAAAAGTACCTATATGATATTTTCTAACACCTGCATTGAAGAAATGTATGTTGGGAGGAAAGTGAGTAAGATTTTACAATGGAACTGCTTTATTCTGATTTGGGGATTTTGTTTTGTTTTGTTCTGATTTGTTACTTTTAATACTGAAAAGCTGTTTGAGGTGAAACGGCCAGGAATTAAGACTCAGAAAAAACACCCATGAGAAACTACTCTAACTTTGTAATTACACCACATCATCTCTAGCCCTACTTTTCTGAGAACTACGTGGTATCTAAATTTTATGAGGTCTGACTTTTCCTTAACTGTGTGTCATTTTGTGGTTCTGGAAATGAACTCTGACATGAAGTTTAGTATTCTGGGTGTCCATTAGTGAGTGTACTTGGTATCAGCACCTGTGAAAGGGAAGGGAAGCAAAATGGGAACACTTGGTTGGAACTGATTTATCTGTGAGTGTGTGTGAGGCATTCTTGGGATCTCTAGAAATCTGAAAGCTGAGGAAGAATTTCGTAAATTGGTGTAGACAAGAGCTTGTGATATTTAAGTTATTGTTTAATTTGATTATTTGTACCCAAATCCTGCAGAGCATGGGGGAAGAAAGACACAGTGTTGATTTATTCTTCAAAATATCTTTTGAATCTAACCAAGTCTTATCTTCACAGCTACCAACCAATGCCTGCTGCTAATGTCTCAGACCCTATACAATTACAATAGTCCTCTAGCAGGTCTCATTGCTTCCATTCCTTCTCTTCTGGAGTCTATTATCCACATAGCAGCATAAGGATCCTTTACAATATAAATCAGAAAATGTACTACCCCCAATGGCTTTCTGTCACACTTAAAATAAAATTTAAATCCTTAACATCTTTCCAATCTAATTTCCCAACATCTCCATCTTTGGCACTGTGCTCTAATTCCATAAGTCCTCAGAGATTGTGGCAGGTAGGGTGGATTAGCACTCTTCACCCATTTCAACTTCCCTTTACTGTGCCTTAGCACCAGCTTCATGACTGTCTAAAAGTAATGGAGCTGGTGATGGTTTTATCTCTGATTATCAACAGGGTTTCATCGATCACTACTCTCCATCTCTCATTTATCAATAGGAATTGTTCATTTGTTGATATCCTGTTGCTCCTCCTCTAGTATATCATTAATATAATGGAGGCACATTAATTTATCTTTAAATCATAGATTGCATAACTATAAGGAGAGATCACGGGCTAGGAGCAGAATATAGAAACAAGATGGGACGTTGGATCATGTCCTTTGGGGAGAAACAAGTATGTTCTGTGTGTGGGAAAAGGTTATGCATAAAAATTTGGTGAGTAAATGAGTCAGCTATGGTGGAAACAGAAACTTGGATTTGCCCTTCCATTGCATAGAGTTGTTGTGATTATTGACTGCCTAGCCTGGTACAGCATTTCACAGATTCTATCTTGTTAGGTCAAGCCAGTGTCTGATTTTAACCAAGAGGATATGAGAGGAATACAAATTACATAATCCAGTTGCAAGCCCAGGTCATACAAGCCTCCACTTTGACACTCTTTTATCCTGTCTTTTTTACTTCAAGCTGACTAACAGAGATGAGCCCAAGAGTAATCTACACAGTAACCAACTCAGAAGCTATGTGTTGACTGGAATAGAGCCTCTATCTATCTGGATCTCTACAAGAATTCATGAAATAGGACCACCACTACCTTACCCAATTAATAAAGCTGCCCAGGATTGTTACATGTACAAACTTTAAACATTCATTTGTTGGTGGGATTATACATTTTTGAGTCAATTTTCCACTGTATCTATTGCTACAGTAGCAAATTGTTAATAGCTTAATATCCTACATGTGGCCAATACTGCTCCAAGATAATGTAACCTTTCCCCTAACATGCTAGGGTCCAATTACAGTTACCCCTTTCAGAAAGGTTACCATTGGGTTCAGAATCCTCTTTGGTATGTCCAGACAAGATGTCTGGTTATCGCAAAACACACTGAAGAATAACACAGAAAGTCAAAGCAGAGTATCTCAGGCCTGATTTTCAGCCAATTCTATTGTCCAAACTCACTTCACAGCTTGATTAAGTTCAATGAAATGATAAGCAGAGAGTGTTATATATTGCCTTATATACCATGAGGTATTTATGGCTAAGCCTGTTCAATAACAGAATGAGGGGATGAATATTAAACAATTCATCTAACCAAAGGGCCTTTTTAGAAGCTTAGATTTTTAGTTAGATGAGACCTTAGTGACTGATTCATCTCAGAGTTAAAAATAAAACAAACAAACAAACAAACAAACAAACAAACAAATAAACATACAAAAACTGTATCCTAGAGTTCAAATGACTTTTCAAGGTCATCAAGTTGGTAATTGGCACATGGTCTAGCATTAGATGCAATGTCCTGAAAATCTCTGCTGTATGTTGTTCTCCCCAATAGTCCCTCATATTAACATCAATTTAGCAGAATAAGTTATCAAAAACTTGAAATGGCCCTAATAACAATGGTGTGACTGGATCCCAGGACTCAATTCAGAGGAGGTCCTTGTCTGTGTCACCCAGGAAGCTGGGGTTCTTAGATGTGGCTTTAGCAGCCCCTAGTGCACTTAAATTCCACTCTTGATCTTCATGTTCCATGGGGCATGACTCATAAAATAGAAGGACCAGAGGCCTTCCAAATTGCTATTTAGAATCACGACACAAGAAAAACATAGAGAGCAATGTGATAAAAATGCCCAGCACAGTGTTGGCATACAGTAAACACTGAATGTATGATGCTTTAATACATGTTGGAAAAAAAATATCAAGGGCACAAGCCTTGATTCAGAAGCCTTGGAAATACAAGCTGATCTCACCTCTATAAGAATATTGACTCAGACACCTCTGAAACAAAGGGGGTGCCATAAAAACAAACAACTCTTATCTAAGACAAATCTATGCAAATTTTTTTAATTAAGAAAAATTAAAGGGCGCTTTAGAAAGATATTTGTCTTATAGGCTAACATTAAACCGACTATAATGAGAAATCCATAAATCTCCACACCAAAAGTTTTTATTTTATCTTTTCTCAACATAGCGTTCAGACTTCCAAAGGGAATCAAATTCTGAAAATTAAAGAGAAAAATACTGAAAATAACCCCCATATTGGGTTTGTTTTGCTGCTCAAAGTTTTGCATTTTCAGTGTTATTATTAGGTTTCCAAATGTCTCCTGATTTCTTTCTGACATACTAACGCTTTTGTCATCAAACCCACCAGCACATTTCTTGCTTGGTGCCACCACTAACGGCTGGCAGTGAAGTCGACCCTGCCTGTAGACTAGTGTGCAGTTACATTTGAGGGGCACAGAGAGAGAAATGATGGCCAGAGGCCATCACTGACATAATGGTAATTCCCTCAGCAAACAACATAACCCCCAGTGCCACACACAGGCACACCACGGATCCAGAGAATCCAGAGAAAGGCAGGATTTCCCTGAGATTCTTGCCTTCTATTTAGTGACTTTCATGCATGGAAATTTAGATACATCCCCAAATGCTGACAGTAATGCTAAGGTGAAAAGACATCACAGCGGGGGTGTTTTATTGGTTTCAATGTGTCAGGTTTGCAGACTTACCCTTGGGGTGGCTCTAAAGAAGAATATGTGCTATGGAGGCAAAAACGCACATGTTGATTATGCTCATTTATACTTGTTCTTTGAGATATCATGAGGTCTTTGGCCTCAAAATCCTATTTACATTGTTCAATGTCTGTGACCTGAAACGTGAGTTTTGGAAACCCTTGAAATAGTTTTAAATCAATTTCCTGAAAAATCATTGTATGTTACCATATAAGTAAAACAGAGCTGGCTTCACAGAGGTCAATGTCTATCAGACTTAGCATCTGACACATCCAAGGCTATACTTTTTAGTATTTGAGGAAACTTGGTGGGATTCCTTATTTGTTGGGAACCAGAATTTCTAGTCAATAAATAATCTACTATACTCAAGAGGTAACAAGCCAAAAGAGGTTAAATGGAATATACCAATGGTGGAATAACAAATGGTGAGCAACTTTATTTTTTACCTAAACTGAAAAATATGTTGCTCAGAAAAGAAGGGGAAGCTGTGTGTATTTCACTTAATTACATGTCAACTACAGGGGGTACCAAACAAATGTATACACCTTTTAAGAAAGAAAAAAACTGTATTAAAATTGTAATATTCAATGTATACTGATAACAAAAGATAAATACAAGTCATGTGTATACATTTTTTTTGCACCACCAGTATATAACTTTGGTAAAATTGCCAAGGTATTATGTTTTTGGAGTCTCATGAAAATTCTTCCTTTGTAATTGTATGAAATGACTAAAAAATATATAACAATGTTTGTTTAAAAATGTATGAAATAGCTGGCAGTAATCACTTAATATTTCACTTCTCCAGGAAGTGTCGGTCTTCTCTATTTCTTCAAACTAATCATTTGTAATCTTTTGTTCTCTCTCTCTCTCTCTCTCTCTCTCTCTCTCTCCTTTTCTTTTCTTTTCCCCCTTTCTGATTAGCAATCACCAGAATCAAGTGGGGCTGCGTTTAGGCAAGTCTCGGTTAAGGAGATGCATTTAATGAAACATCCACCTCATTCCAAACCCTTGAAAAATAATTAGGGAGGATGTTTCCTGAAGCTATTTCAATCAGCAGCAAAGGGGGTAGGTGTGAGAAAAATTACATTAGCCAACATCCAGCAAAACTCCATAAAAAATTCTCTGAGCATTTTTTGTTTTCCCCCTGAAGGGTTACTCATCAGAGTATTACTCCATGTTCATCTTCTTCCTCTGAGTTTCCTAAAACAGCACCTGCCTCCTGCCACCACTCCTCCCAGTTTCTAGGACTGGGGATTTTTCTAGTACTTATACAATGATATTTCTCATAAAGATTCATTCCGCCTTCCCTTTTGACTTCTTAAATTCTGTGCCTGGACTCATTCAGAAGCCCAGAACTGAGCATTAAACAGGGCACCCTTTAGAAACGGGAGGCTGGGGGAGGGTAGGCAAAGGCCATGTTTAGACCCCTATCCAGTTCCTGTCACACATAGCTCTATTTTCTATTTCCTCACCATACATGCAAAGGTTTTGAAATCAAACAAAGCTCTAATTTTCATGTTGCTGTAATTGCCTAATTTGTTCAACTTAGTCTTTAGGCAACTCTGTTTTAATTTGTAAAATAGGAAGCATCAGATATAAAATTAAACAAGTCCTAGCATATTTAGGTCACTCAAAATATGCTTTGTCCTCTTTGGCAACAACAAGGCAGATCCTCTTCTCATCAATTTGCACTCTGTTATAAAAATGTTAGTTACAGGGAATCTAGAAATAACCCATATATATGATTAACTACTACCTTTTTAATGATACAAGACAAGCCTGCCTTCGCCATCCAAGCAGCCTTTGAAAGCTACTACGTGTGGAAATATTCATGGAATTTGAGATGCAGTACCTGGGACACTGTCTCCCTAAGCCTCTATCTTTTCATCTCTGACAGGCTATAAAACAGGATGGTATTGACTGGAGAGAGTAAAGTTGCTTCCATAAAAACTGGCAAGCCCTGGAGTAAAATACTAGAGGAATTGGAAAAGCCAGCATTCTCATAACAATTGTTTTAAAACTCTCTCAAGTAGAATTCAGCAAATGTTTACTGCGTAGCAGTCTGTGCTGGGCCATGTGTTGGGCAGGGATGGTGCAAAGGCTCTATCCCAGCCAGTCATGGGCTGGAGCCAATAGTTGAATATTCAGGAGTTTTATGAGGTGATTGTTAAATTCTTGGTAACTTGAAATCGGTGATGGTGGGTGCATCTACACCAGTAAAATTGGCATATGGTGAGGGTAAAAGGGATCAAATATAAGGTGATGGAGGGAGAACTGACTCTGGGTTGTGAACACACAATATGATATACAGATGATGTATTACAGAATTATAAACCTGAAACCTATGTAACTTTATTAACAATTGTCTCCCCAATAAACTTTAATTAAAAAAAAAGCATTGGCATATTGTTTAAATCAGGGCTCCCACACTCCCAAACAGGTTTATCAGAACACCACTGACACAGCCCTTCAGAATCTTAGTCTTGTGAATCGTCCAACAAACTCAATTTAATTCAATATAACAAGTACTAAAATAAAGGACCCACTTAAGGAACATAGAGATGAGGTAAATTTAAACTCTTTTTTTTCCATTTTGATATTAATACTCATTGTGCCTCTTAAGCTGACAGTTTTTGAAAACCATACATTTCTGGAATTTTCTGTTATTCCATTTTAATTCATGATAAATGGCCTTGACTTCAAACTAACACAGCAACCCTTAGACAAAATAAGCAGAGACTCCCTGTCTTAGTTAAATAGAATCTCCTTTTGTACAAACTGAAGAAGATAGCTTTCCTTTATATATTTTATTTTAAATGGAAAATTATTTATCATTCTCAATGCTACTGTGAGGTGTTATAATAATGAAACTGGTTGTTAGCATGCACACCTGAACTTACATACATTCAAATTAACTTTCTTCGGCCCAGTATGGGTAACTCTGAATTCTCTATGTCGTTACTCAAAAAATGGCAGATCCTACTTGATATCAGTGTGGAATGTCCACCCTTGCTCCCATCATCATTTCCTTCTCTTTCACCAGCTGAGAGCAACCACAATCCTGACTCTCCTCTTGCCTTGCTTTAGGGCCAATTATATAGAAAAAGGGGATGTCTACAAAGAAGGAACAGTGGCAAAGGGGGCAAGAGAGAGGACCCATTCTCTCTGCTGCACTTTTTTTGTGCTGAAGTCATCACCTTGCTATAAACTCTGCCTAAGTTTATTAAGCTTGTGATGAGACTGTTCAGCAGGTAAGTTACGGGGAAGGAGGAATCCTCTTCTGGGCCAGATTTTCAAGGAAAAGGAACCGATGCCTGCCATCTTATATCAGTGCCTTGAATGTAATGTGACAGGAAATAGGATTAGACATAGTTGCTAGGTTCTGGGGTCCTACTTATTTCGAGCAGTTAATACACTAGTTAGACTTAGATGGCTAAAGAATCTAACCACTATATATGTTCCTGGTAAATGCAAAGAGTTTGTTTGTATATGGAATTGATACTTAGGTTGGAGACTGGCTCAAGGCATTTGGTGATTTTTTTTCTCCAATTATTCCAAAAACTGTCCTGTTTCTCACAATATGTTCAAAGCATCTCTTTTAAATTGTCTCCTGGGTCTGTCATAAATCTCATGAGATTAGCTTCATTATTTCATTTCACTTCATTTCACACTTCATTTTGAAACACATTATCTGTGGGCACACAGACACACTTGCACGCTTTATTAAATAGTTTCATCACTCATTATTTGCTCATCTTTGACTCTGTGAAAAGCATATCCACTCTCAAAAGGTAAAAAGTCTCCACTGCTTATCTGTATGGATTTTAAGGGCAGGAATGATTAGTTACTTGACATTGATAACCACAATGCCTAGTATTTTGTGTGTTTAATAATATGTGTTGGAGTAAAGGAAGGAGGGAAGACACATAGGCTATGCAATTCTTTATAAAAAAATAAATTAGATATTGCCTTTGGTTAAGAGTCATTTCTATTCCAACTGATCATGTGAAACACATAAAAAATTGTTTTTAAAGTCCTAAATTTCACTTCAAACCCACCAAAATAGTGTCTCTAGGACTGGAAATCGCAGTATTTAAAAGTCTCCCCTCGTGATTCTGGTATCAGCTGGTTTGGGAACCACCACTGTTTTACTCAATGATAACATCATTGTCCTAAGCATATACATCTCCTAAAAACAGTTGTAGATTTAACATGAAAGAGCCTCTTTCTTGGCCCCAGGGAAGCCCTGGTGAACATGGCAAAATACCAGATGTCAAGGAGTTTACATTTTGTTAAAGTACTATTTTAAATAGGGTAG
The DNA here is from genome assembly GCF_001890085.2 of Hipposideros armiger. NCBI lineage: Eukaryota > Metazoa > Chordata > Mammalia > Chiroptera > Hipposideridae > Hipposideros > Hipposideros armiger. Next base: position 426,580 of record NW_017731637.1, on the reverse strand, counting down.
TTGGGGAGGCCACATTGAGATGACATTTAAGTATATACTCAAATGAAATCAATACAGCATGCATCAATCAACGTAATTAAAAACATTCTCCTAATTCTTGTAGGGCAAAATGGTGTTTATGAAAGAGTTTCATAATACATGGTTTTTTTTGAGGATATAGTTTTGTTGTTATGTTTATGAAACCCATGTGAGCCCTTTTATTTCACCAGAAGCAATTTGATTTCAGATAAATGGATATTCAGTGATAAGGCCACTTCAAAAGCAAAGATTATTTTTAAAAGCCTATTAAAAAACAGAAAATACAAGTCCCTTGACTTTCAACTATATTTCTATGACTAAAATGATGACATAAAAATAGCTCAAGCTCTAAAATTATATTGTATAAAATTATGGATGCACAAGAATCAGTTTCCTCTGAGCTTTGATAATTACATTTTGAGTAGAGTACTGACATGCTGTAATTATAAGATTAAAATACTAAGATAATCAAAAGCTAAAGAGGGGTGCTCTGAACTGCTAAAAGATTTGGTAAATGTCATTAAAATTTTTGCTCTATTTCAATTGCATCATAGGAAGAATTATCATTTGTACGTTTCAGTTCACATCTAACTTTTCAATCTTTTTGACATAGGTAAAATTATTGCCATTGTATCTAATAACATTAATTTTAGACATTCTTATTTTATGTAATGCCCCCAATGTTTTTTTCCAGTTGAACAAATAATTCCGAATCCCTTTACTTTCATTATTTCTTCTTTCCTCCCATTTCAAAGAATTATCCTTCCTTTTTTCCAAAGCCAATCACTGCCCCTACCCCCCAACACACACACTTTGTTCATATTCCTCTCCTTTCCTCCATACTTTGAGATATTGCTCCATCAAGTGTCTCTTTCTCTTGCAGTTTTGACCTGTTTTATATTGTACTTATATTGTATATCCTCCTTTAAAGTTCATAATATTTCAATTCTCTTCTGTCTTAAAAGTAAATTAAGAATATAACATCTTGAAGGATCCTACCGCTGTTTGAATTATCATCACATCTCTTTTCATCATTGCCTTTAAACTTTTGTAAAGACTGGACTGCATCCTCTGCCCATTATTGTGTTTCTCCCATTCTCAATTCAATCTTGAGTCTATCCCCTTTATTTCACAGTTGTCTTATACGTCGCCATGATCTGAGACTTCAAGAGCCCAAGGATCTTGTATCTGGCAATGTACTGCTTGAACTTTTGACATGTTTTGACCTATATAGCACCTTGGTCTTAACATCGCCTTCCATAAGAAGTAGCAAGTAACTTTCTTGCTTCATTTTCTACCCCTCTGCTCCATCTCAATCTTCTTTACTGTTCTCTTTTTATCAAGCATAACTTTCATTTATCATCCATTTTAATATAGCTTTCCCCAACGTTCTAGTATCAGCTTCTCTTTAATTTCCTGTTTATTGATTACATTTACTGCTTTCATTCAGATATAAAACTGCTCATTATTATTATTAAAGTTTTATTACTTTTATTCAATTATAAATATGTTCCTTGCCCTCAGGATTAGCTAAGTATATGGACATGGGGATTAGAACAGATTAGGAATATAACTTATTGTTTGGAGTACTGTTTCATAAGTGTATTACCATGTTCAAAGAATAACATGATAGTACAAAAGAAAAATGGCCAAATATCCTTCAGTCAATTAGACTTCGCAAATGAGATCACCATTGATCTGGACCATAAAAAACAAATAGAACATTTGTCAAGATATATGAAGAAAAGGTGATCATTCCAGGTAGAAGGAAAAATATATGTGAAAATTTAAACTGTGAATTCCATGATAATAATATTTAATTTTATTTTTCTAATGGTATTTCTCCTCTAGGTTTCAAAGTTGCCTTTCTACCTATCTAGTGGATTTCTCCACCAAGACAGCTGGGCATCTTCTCCTATACACCTGCTGCTATCTCAGTTAGCAACAACCTCATTCTCCCAATCATCTAATGATTTTTTGGAGATAGCTTGAACTTCATCTTACCCTCCTAATACAATAAGTTACTCAGCATTGTGAAAATTTTTATCTTAATGTTTCTTTTGCCTATTCCTTCCTTTCCTTTCAAACTACATCTATCAATTCATTTATTTAGAAAATACTTATAGAATGCCTCCTATGCCACTCATAAGTTTGTTTCTCAGAACTACAATAATGAATCAACCAAAGAAATTCCCTACTCTCACGACTTACATGTCATAATAGTCAACTGAACAAATAAAAATGTTGTATAATTTTATGTATGAATACATTCTGTGCAGAAATATCACTTGTTCAGCATGGCTTTCTAAGATAGGTTGACCAGGGAAAACAGAATGGCTAGAACAGAAAGAATACTATTTAAGAAAATATAGCAGTTTATTGGGGTAACAATTTTTAACAAATTTACATAGATTTCAGGTGTACAATTCTGTAAGACATCATCTATATATCACACTGTGTGTTCACCACCCAGAGTCAGTTCTCTTTCCATCACTTTTGCTGACAATTGTCACCCCAATAAACTTTAATTAAAATAAAAAAAGAAAATGTGGCAGTTGATTCATGGTCATGCAGGCTAGTAAGCATCTTTAAGTATCTATATGTGCATAGCAACCCTGTATTCGGCCCTGTACATACCATGGTGAGAAGGACAGATAGAACAATGATGGCGCTCTCACAAATAAATGATAAGTATATCGCTTCTCCCCATTCTTCCTCTTCTTCAGTAAATACTCCCCATCTTCCTGTTCCCCACTAGTGTCAATTTCAAGAACTTTAAAGAAGACTTGACAATTATCAGATGCTAAAAATGTAGAAGAAATTTACACACTCAAAAAACTTTTGATTACCTATGGATAAAATGAAAGATGAAAATGTATAAATATTTGGTAGAAACATTAATGTCATAGATGTTTATTACTTTTTTTAGCCAGAGATTCAAGGTCTCAGAAGACCAGTCTAGCTTGCGAAACACTGAAAAAAATATCTCATTAAATAAATTCTGACAAGTGACACCACAAAAATAGCACTGAGCATAACCTTGACAAAACAGCTGTTTAAAACATGCTACAAAGAAGCATCTGTCTTCGACAATGAAGAAGAGCCTAGATATATTATCCATGGCAAAAAAACAAACAAAAAACCACTATTTTAAGAGTAATTATAAATTAAGGGTTCAACTATCTTCCACATTGTCTCTGATGTACAAATTGTGGAGAAACATCATAAGATAATTAACAGAGTAAGAACTTTGGTACTGAATGTTTTATTCTGAGGTAAACAAATCAATTTTGTAAGAAAGGCTATTGCTTATTTTTGTGTTTGTTTGCCTCCTTGCTTTTACCTTCAGGCTATAAAAGTTACCAAATTAATGCTTTTACTTGTAGAATTACAACAGTGTCATAAAGACATTGTATTATACTTACTGTAATTGTTTATCTCTGCCACACATTTACTCTGGTACAAATTACAAAATGCAGTGTCTTCAGAAACAATGATTTACCCTCAAAGTACTATGTTTCCACAATTGTTTTCTCATTTGCATATAACAGTCTGATATAAACTAGTTTAAATAAAAAAATGTAGAGGGATAATTTTGGGCTTCATTAACACTGAAAAATACGAGTGGTATTGGTTTGAAGAAACGATCTAGAAATTTAAAACTGTTTTAGCTTCTATACAACTACTCTCCATTCCTGTTCCTACTACACTGGATATTGGCCATATTCTCTTCTACATGCAGCTTTATACCCTGGAATTGGAATATAGCTGTAGGCATCCCTAAGGATTACATTATCCCAACCAAGCAATAATGCACATTCACCTCTGCCCGAAGGTATCAGGTGGGTTGCAGGAGGTGTTCCTTTTCAGTGTTAGCATGGAAAATCTAGAGTAAGATCCTGATTGGCCTGGATTTAATTACATACTAACGATATTCCTGAGTCACACGGAGGATCCTAAATTAGTGGTGATGACAGAGTGCTATGACCGGCATCCAGAACCACACGGAGTAGGTTGTAGAAGTAGATGAATATACTGGTGAAAAACAAAAAACAAACAGAAAAAGTATATCTTTGTTAGAGTCACAATTTTAAAATATTATATTTTCTCAAGTTATTAAATAAATCCACATTCTCAGCATTTCATGTAAATGTAGTGTTAATGAAATTAAACATTTTCTACACAAGAACAGGAGTTAGAATCACTAATATTTTGAACTTTTATCCTGGTCCTATCATTCTGTTCTAGTAAAGCACGGGGCTCTTTTTGGCCTTTGCCCCCAAAATAAACCCATTGTCCCTCACATAATTTAGAGTTTAAAAACAGAGAAGAATTCACCTTTGATGTGTCTACCCTTGTTTCTAGTCTTATTATTTATCTGATCTCATTGAAATTGGGTCTTTTCTTCATTTTATTCTGCTGTAGCTACTTTCCAGTACTCTATTTCTTGCAAATATTGTTCTCCGTCACCTGTATAATCTCTACAGCCTTTTTTTTTTATTCCATTGGGATCCAAATTTATACTTGGTAACACTGTGTTATTCATCAGATCTTTCTACAAACTTAGCCTCCTAATGAGATTTATTCTCCTAACATCCAGTCTTATTGTCACAGTACCTTGAATCATTGTTGTAAGTATATCTCCTGGCCCTTTCACTTGCGTCAGCCAGCCAAAGAGAGCAAATGAATACAGCTTTCGGAAAGGGCCCAAACAGCATTCAACCATAACCTCACGCTTGTCCATTCCCATTTTTGGGTCTGCTTTTCACTTCTTGTATTTCTGGATTTGTATTTTAGTGATTAATATCTATTTGAGATCTCACTCTTGTGATGGCAACCATATTGCCCTCTTCTGCGTCTTTTCTGTACCCCTGACTTTGCCTGGTCCTTTTCCCTCTGCAGCCCCAGCTTGAGAATTCGTTCACTTCCTCTATTTCGTATACAGTCTATCTCCCGCTAGATGTAAGAGATGCTTCTCCTCCCAGCCAGCCGGATGAGGTATGGCCTTTCTGTCATAGTCTGGGGCAGGACCAGTATGGATTTTCCCTGGTGCCAGCCATCGTCTTAGGGGTTGTAGTTTTCTAGAGGTTCCTGGGGTAACTTAGTGTGAGAACTAATCAGTATGGCTACCAGAATCTTGTAAAAGTCACTAACCTCACAATGCCCATTACCATCATGGAAATAGGGGATACCTTGATATCTCATGTCCATTTTAAATGAGTACATTTTATAAAAATTTATATAGAGACAACAAGGCCCTTCTACATATGTGAAGTCTTGGTGATTCCTTCCCATTTCAGTTTCCTCCTGTCTGCATTATCACCTGTTTATTTTTTCATGCATAACAGAACCTTACATAGAAAAGATGGAGAGAGTGAGCCATCTATTTGGCCTTTGCCTCAATATTAGACTTTTCCTCTTATTTATCCAATGTTGTATTTTTCTTCTTTATTTTAATGTCTTGGTATTTAGGACATAGACAAGTAATCTGAATAAGTTCTACACTGACAAAGGAGTTTCTCACATTTTGACAACAAAGATGGAGGTTTGAGCCAATTGTTTTTGTTAATATTAATTGTCCACATGCAAGACAAATGTCAAACTTACATTTAATGCAAAGACCATGGTAAAGGAACTGAGCTCTAACTATCTAACCATACTCTAATCATAAAGAAAGACTTGAAGGCATTCATAAGGAAATGCAAGTTATCTTTGGAAGGTACTGCCTGTGGGTAAAACATAAAAAAGGATAGAGAGCTTTGAGAGGATTTAAGAAGTAAGGTGGAAGAGGAGGTCATACTCAGTCAGGTGTGGAATAGCCAACAGATTCAAAGCTCCTGCCTTACGTAAAGAATAAATACAGCTCATTCCAAATCCAACTGAGCACACTCCTTTTAAAGTTTTCCCAGCAAGGAGTGCCACTTCTTTATCTGGCCTATGACCTTTCCAGGGGGAACAGCATCAGGACCTGAGAGTAGGCATGCATCTCAAGACATATTCTATTTCCCTTGTGTTCCAGACCACTACCTCCTGTGTCCACGCCCTCCCCACACCCCCCCAAAAAAAAGAATGCCTGTGACACTTTGCAATTCCAATAATTTTGGGCTGATTCTCTTATATGTGACATTAGAAAGCCTGTCCAAGTGTGTCAAAACTGTCCTTATCTGAGTATCCCAGGTCCCAAATCCATCTGTTTGGAAGCAGTAATAAATATTCTGACCTGTACATCTGGGAGGGTAGATACCACAGTGGCCAAAACTACAGCCATAAATGACTAATCCAGGAATTGTCATTAGAGATTATTTAGGCCAAGTCCTAATTTTATAGATGAGACAACTGAGGCCCAAAGTAGGGAAATGATTTATTCTATGCCATAAAGTAAGTTAACCACGTTTTGAAATTCAACTCTTCAGAGCTTGTTGCATTGCATCATTCTCTTTCTACATCTTTCCTGTAAATAAACTATCAGAGCAGATTCCTTTCTGAAATAAAACCCTTTCTCTGGCTGCCATTTTAAGGAACATGAAAAAATGTAAATAGTAAGACTAAAGCCCTCAGTGATGTGGCATCGTTTATACCAGAGCAGTGGCCAGTAAAGGACGGTCCCTGGCTGCTGCACTTTATTCATAGCTCTACTAGGGCATTTCTCATGTTATGCATAATAATCTTTTTCCAAACCTATTTTCCTACGCTTGACTGCTATTTCATTGAGGGTATGTCTTATTAATTTATAAATCCCTGATGCCTAACACAACAAGTGCAATGAGTTCAATACAGGTGTGATGCATAAATTAATAAATGGATACTTGCATGAGCGTATGAAAGGCTTGCAAAACAAAGTTGCATATAAAGATAGATCCATGTTATCAGGAGCCATATAAGCCAGACTTAAGTGCTTGAATTTGCTGTCCCAAGGCATAGAATGTCACTGAGGTTTTGAAATAATAAAGAGATTTGATGAAAGTGTTGCTTATGAACAAATCTGGCAGTGGTAGGAGGGTAGATTGGGAGGACATTAAATCAGGAAGGTTACAACATAGCTCAAACTATACAATAATAGAAAATATCTAGTCTGAAGATACAAAAACCATCGCACCTAAAAATGCTATTGTTACATAATATATGAAAGCTGTCATAAGTACTAAAAAACATTTTTGACTCACGTCTTTAAAAACACAATTCAGATATCACGTCCTCATGATATCCGTGGTCTCAGGCAGGGCTTCTCCAGTGGTATACCAGAAGTAAGTTCTAGGCCTGACTAGCCCTTCAGCCCTTGGGGCAGTCTGAAGTGCCAAGTGTGGACAGACATCTATGGCCAGTCATCTCCAGCTGCAAGAAGCCCTGACTGTTTCCCCCATATGCTATACAAATATTCTCATTTCTATGAGCACAAGACATGACAATTTTAGAAGTACAATCAGGCACTATTAATTTTCACTATGTTGTCTTTAACTCCTGTTGTAATTAATAATTCAAACAGTAGCACTTTAAGCAGAGGATGAAATAGATTTTAAAAGATTACCTTTACCTGTAGGGTATCCAGTTCCAATGAAGTTCAGTGGTACAAGGTATCACAGACAGAACTGGGTACTCTTGATGCTCAACAACAGCATAACCAACCTATTTATCTGTGTACCTTATTATATTTTTGAGAATATATTATTTTCTTTTTCCTTATGCAATATACATATAAAATTAATGCCTTGGGGCATAGTAGAATATATTATCTATGTTTATTACTTCCTTATTTTTCTTCTGTTTTATAGTACAGAGTTTTAGAACAGGATTACATATATAAACTTCATAAATAAACATATATATTCAAAAATTGGAAGGTCCTGAAAAATTCTTACTGCTAATGTATGCAATCAAAATTTTGAGGACTATTTACTTAAATTGATTCCCTTTGTATGAATTTCCCTAAGGAGTTCCAGAAGATTAAAGATAAAAATGATCAGAAATGGCTCAGATTGAAGCATGCATAAATTTAATTTTGCATGTTTAGTCTAATAAGTTCATTATCTACGAATGTCTACTCTCATTTACCAAATATAATACTTTCACCAAATGATATACCTTTAGTATCTGTACTATTAATAGTTAGCCTCATTTATTGTACACACTATATTTATCAGGTACAGGCATACATCCTTAATCTAGGTGTATCTATTCCATTTAGGACCTTAATGCTTCCAGCTTGCTTTTAAATCTCCAACCTTTCTTTCTTTTTGGTACTAGAAATATTATGACTGCAATTTCTTCTTTCTGAACTGCCTTAATATTTGCTCTATAATTTTCTAACCTTATTTTCAGCACCAACTATATGGCAAAAACTGCTTAGTGCTTTGTATTAAATATCTCATTTGATTTTTCCCACCATATATGTTGTACTACACTATGCTGCTGGTATCCACATTTTATAGAAAAATAGAACTGAGGCTGAAAGAGGCTTAATAATTGCCCAGATACACAGAATTAGTATGTGGAAGACAAAAGTCATTTGACTGCAAAGTCCTTGTTTTAACCATAAAAATGTTACTGTGAACAACCTCAATTTTCCTATAAAAGTTGGGAATTTAATACAGCAGTCAATGAAAATCCCAAAGTGGGTAATGTTTCAGACATCTTGCCAAATTAGGGGATTAACAATGTGTATTTGGTTAAAGACAAAGAGGGGCTGCTTCATGAACACACATGGAGCGATGCAGATAAATAATTAGAAAGTCAAAGGAGAAACAGTGATAATAGCAATTGATAGAAGGTGCACCAATTATGAAAACTATTCATATTAATACTTCAGGAATTGTTTTGCTTCTGAGCAACCATAAACACTAACCTTTCTTCTGGAATATTTTGGGATTGGTGAACATTCATGAATCCATTAGTACAGATAATATGCCCTGAGCTTGTACCATGTGCCAGTCACTGTGCTAGATGCTGCAGTTATGGTGTAAACAATTTAAGCATATTATAAAATGCAGTGAGAACAATTTTATGAGGATTAGACTTATATAGGCTTGATCTGTGAACAAAGACTAGAACAGTGGGGTTATATATGGTCTTGCAAGACCATGAAGAAATTGTGTAACATACTTTATATATTCAATTATATGTTCCCTCAGCCTGGGTAGGGTATGCAACAAATCAAATAAAATTTGACTTGATTTCCTTTTCAATACCGCAGAAAAATGCCAGTTTTTATTTTCTATGGCTCCCCATTAATCACTGAAATATTAATTAGGAAGTTCAAGATTATATATATTTATTTTTAAAAATGAGAATGGGGAAGATGCCATAAATAAACCAAAGATTGTGATTTTCAGAAAGATAAAAGGCTACTATGGTGTAATGTATGAATTTAAATAGTGAGAAAAGTCACAGCTAGAGCATGCAAAGAAGCCTTGGATGGAGATTGGAGCCATCTTTTTTAGTCTTGCCCTTAAATTCAGCAGGTATGAAGAGTAAGGGTTGGGAAAAGGCAGAAATGGAATTGATTGCGTGAAATACTGTCTGTCACATCCTTTAAACTATCCCCAAACCAACAAACATAACATATATATATGATTTTGCTTCTTTTGGAAGTGGATACATTTTTCAGATGGTGCTTGGTGCCTAGGATTAGATTTTCCCCGCTGTGGTTCTGGTGGTGGGATAGGGCCACAGTACTGGATTTTATTCCCTGCCCTCTGCTTATAGCTTCTCACTCATGGCAGAGGCCAGGGATACTGGGAGTGGGGGGAGAACCTATGCATAGAATCCATGTTTCAGTGTTACCAAAGATGTGAGAAAAATCCTCAGCATGAAAGAATACGAACATAACAGTGTTAGTCAACAAACACATGTGGCCCTATAGTAAACAAAGATAATTTCAGAAGAAAATAAAACTTTAAAATATTGTAATTAGTATTTTATAACAGATTCAATATATTGCACTAATAGGAAAGCAGCTTACATTTTAAAAGGAGAAATGTAGGAACTTCATGGAATGGAATAGAAATTAGCCACTATAATTAAATATCATGGGAAAGTAAGAAAAAAAGGGTTAGAAGAACATTTTTTTAGAACATGGTTCACAAAAGAGACATAAAAAACAATTTGAGAAAAAAAGAGACATAAAAAACAATTTGAGAAAAAAAAAAAAGTCAAAGACACTCAGTCCCAGAGGGCCAGCATCTCTCTATTAGTAGTTTCTGAAAAGAGGAGAAAGAAATTATGAGATTAATTATAGGAAAAAAACTTCCCAGAGCGAATAAAAATATATCTTTAGATTGAATGGACCACTGAACACCAGGGGAGAATAATAAAAAATAGTTCATACATGATGTTACTGGTAAAATTTCAAAATACTCTGTAGCAGACATTGTCATTTACTCGCTCAATAGATAGTCTGTTTCTTTTTACTCACAGGAATTTGAATACGTTCAGATATGTACTGGGAGGCAATATCATAAGAGAAGGATGAAACTTTTCCAACCACTTAATGTCTACTTGATCAACGACTGAGTGCAGATATTTGCTAATTATGACCAATAAAATGAAAGGGGAAGTTCACTAAAGGTGATTTTGAGGGAAAAGTTTTTCTTTCTGATAAGAAAAAGAGAGAGAGAGGAGGAGGGGGAAAAGGAAGAGAAAAGAAAGATAAAGAAAAGTCCTTCATGCTTTCTTGCATGTTCAGGAGGCCATTATGCTAAAATTTTCTGCAGTCAACCTGTAGCCGTAAGGATATAGCCTAGAGGATCTCAGAAAACCTAGCTGAAAATCCTCATATTAAACCCAGAAGTACCTCTCTTCATATTTTCTTTTATGTGAAAACTATAAACACCTCTTTATATTAATTTAAAAATTCCTGTATTTTTTAGCTGCAGCCAAACATAATCTAACAAGTACAACAAAAACTTCAGAGAAGCTCCAAATGTTTGTGGGGTGTCCCCAAAGTAATTAGAATGAGTTGAACATGAAACTTCTTTTCAGGATAACTAAATGATGATGATAGAATAATATTTTAATAATAGAATAATTTTTATTTATTTGAACCTGGGATTCTATAGCTTGCTAAACCATTAAGTACAAAAGTACTCAAACCTTTCTATCTCTCCTACATCTCTCTTGAAATAATTAAATAAGGATATATATCAGCAAAATAAAAAAAGGAATCTAAGATACAAAGATATCAGACCTAAGAAAGATTGAGGAAGAGAAAGAGAAAGAAAGAGAAAAAAGTCCCTGAATAACAGCTATGAAGCAGTCATAAAAAGTAGTCTGTCCAAAACTGATTGTTTATCAAGAAGCTGAACAATCCTAGTGCAATAATAAAGAAGCATATATTTCTTACTTTGATGAAATGAAAATAAGCAATTAAAAATTCCAGGACTAATAAAAATGTACCCAAAAAAATCATATTCCAAGTAGGAAGCAATGAGGCATAATTTCTATTGTGCGATGAAGTTTAAGAAAATGGATGTCTTTCAGCCTTGGTGCCTTTAAGATTCTTCTTTAAACAGCATAGACCTTTAATGGGTTCTATTGCATGCTATTTTAAAATTGTCCTTTTTTCTTTTCATTTTTAAAAATAAACCTAGAGTCTACATTTTCTCAAATGTAACACTGTTGACATTTGAGTTAGGTAATTCTTTGTTGTAGAAGGCTGCTCTGTTCCTTGTAAGATGTTTAGCTGCTTCCCTGACCTCTATCCACTGGATGTCTTTAGCATCCCAATCGTGACAATATCAAACGTCTCCTCCAGTTGTTACCAAATGTCCCTTGACAGAAAGGCAGTAAAATTGTTCATGGTTGAGAATCACTAATCTAGACACAGCATGGATGTGTTTTTTAATCTAATATAATATATAAATGTTATAAAATTTGAATACATTAAAGTAGTGGTACAGGTGGTAGAATTTGAGTGATGGGTGTGGGGAAAGAAGAGGGATACAGATGTAAGCAGAAGGATAGTCTTTCTTATAGAGGAGAAAATTTAGATATTATCTAAAGTCCCTGAGCTAAATAAATATTAAGGCTATTTTTAAATTTATAGACAATAATCAATAGACTAAAATAGTATGCACATTTGAAAAGATATTGGGGGAGGATTGACTGCAGGGGATAGTGTATTTTTTTTATAATAAGTAATAAACATAGCTAAAGAGCTGTAAAGAATTAGCAGTTTAAAATAAATTATTTAAAGTTATTGAGTTTACTATTAGTTGTACTATAATAAAATAGTTAAGGAAGTTTATTCTAAGGAAATGAAAATTTGATTTCATTTTATAGCTCTCTGTATTTGTTTGTATTTATACATGCATGCTTTCTTTCTTTGTAATGTGAAACTTTTTTAAATAATGGATTTTATTTACCTTTAAATATGTCTTGGTATCTACCTTACTCAAATGACCATTATGGTTGCTAGCTTACATAATGAAGGGATTCTAATAGCAGTGAAAAAGGGGAATTTTAGTCAATCTCTAGTAATTTTTCCTTTCTGAAACTACTTGGCCGATATTTTTTTTAATATTGGGTACTCAAAAAAAATTTTAAAGGGCCGGCCGAGTGGCTGTTGGTTAAGAGCTGGCTTGGGACGCCAGCTCTGTGAAGCAGGGCCCTGGTCCTGATCCCACATGAGGGCCAGTGACACTGCTCTCTACAGCTAAGATGGTGAACAACAACTCAGCCTGGAGCTGGGATGTCGTGAGTCANGGCTGCAGCCCCTGTTGTAGTGGGTTGCCATAAACTACCGTGTGTGGTTAGCAGCCAGTGTGAGCTGCCAAGAGCCACTGTCAGCGGCTGTCCAGAGGCCGGCAACCGATCTGCCTCACCCGAGAAGAGTGCAATGATAATACCAACATAGGCCAGTGAAGCGACGTCCTCCACAACTAGACTGAAGAACAAAAGGAAGCAACTTGTCTGTTCCCCTTCCCCAGATTCCCCAGTGCTGTTCCCCTCTCCCAATTCCCCAATAAAATCTTAATTTTTTTTTTTATACAACAATACATTCAATTCCTCACTTGTTTGACCCATAGTAAATGTGAGACCCTTTTTTGTACCTGCTTAGCCTGGCTTGACTTCCTGCCACCCATTCTCCAGGTGTCAAGGAGATAATTAAAGTTCATGACACTTAAGGTCTCTTAGTAAACTACTAACACTCATTTAGCCCTCAAATCAGAGATCAGCAATTCAGCTCAGAGTGGACAGCATCTGAGAGCTCATTGAGTGGGATGTAACAACAATTCTTAGGGCTATTCTCTAATCTTTGCTGACAGAGGCTTTAAAGACAGCTCTACTTATGCAAATGGAATTACCTGGATCTACTAAGGTGAGGCCGAACTGGACAGACTGTAGGCATCAATATCCTCCTGGCATACTCTCCCATGTGCAAGGAGACACCAGAACAGATCTTCTCTGATCTGGATATATTTATCCTGAAATTAATGAAGGGCAAGAAAGCTCATCTTGAAGATGAGTCACAGATAACATAAAAAACTGGGAAGAATAAAAAAGCAGTAAATCTTCTTTATTATACCTAGTCTTTAATGAATACTGGGACATTCTGAAGTTCTGAAATACTGTTCTTCATAAAATGCACACACACTACATAATACACAAACACACAAACATACACACCCAAACTCAATAAATAATTCAAATATATACATATATTTGTGTATAAATGATATATATGCATATGTATATGTGTTGCACATGCATGTATGAAGGGTGGGTGTCTGTGTGTGTGTATGTGTGCAGAGAGAGAGAGAGAGAAAGAACACAGTACTTAGTAGCTGTGTGATGTGGGGCAAGTTACCTATAGATGATAAATTCCTTATCATCTTATCATCCTTCATCACAAGACTCAGTTTCCCCATTATACAATGAAACTAATAGAAATAACATCCTCAGAGGGTTGGTCATAATGTGTTTGAAAGGTCACATTAGATGATTTATTTTATTATTACTTCTTGGATTTCCTGAAAGATTTTTCAAGGGTTTATTTCTAAGTCCAATTACTTTAGACACTGCTTTCAGAGACTTGAAATATGACTTGATTAAGAAACATGCAATCACCCTACAAGTTCTCAGAATGTAATTTTTGTGTGAACAAAAGCACATTCAGTTGGGCTGTATGTTAAATCCACCTCTGGTTCAGCAGCCTATGACATGGTCAGTAGTGATTACTGAAGTTACTATCCATTAATGTAGTAGATAATGAAATAGGTATGTGTATATATGTAATATACATATATATGTATATATATGATGTGGGGATGTTTTATGGTATAATTTAAGTAAAATAAAAGGATATAGAAATATTAACTCTCTTATCCCCCAGCACATACACATATGAGCATGCACAAACATGTGCACACACACAAAAAATGGGGGCACAGAATCTGCTTTAAATATTAGTAGTAGATTAATATTTGTTTTTATTTCCTTGTGATTACTCTTCTCTATTCTATGTATTGAACAATGAGTGTGTATCACTTTGTAATCAGAAAAATAACCAGTATTTTATAAAATGACAATTTAAAAACTAACATCTCTCTGTAGCATTTGTTTGTTTTTCTATTTGTTTGCTTGCTCCCCATGTGAAATATCCTTTTAAGTAGAATGAAATAGGAAATGTTTGCTTTGAGCCAAGAATGCACACATCAAAGTAACTGAAATCATGCAGTTTTCAAAAGCTATTGACAGTATTTCAGCAATTTTTTCATCTTACTTTTTTAACCAGTTTTTTTTAGATGACTCAGGAATTAAATGACCTTTTCTAACTAAACACATGCAGATGTAGTCACAGGTAATGATGGCATTATGTAAGCCCAGTATCTGCAATAAATCTTTAAAAAAATCCATTCTACCAACTAGCAATTTCCCCAATCAGCTTCTTATTTTCCTGTGCCACCATCCTTTAAAGTCCTAATCATGGAGGTGGTTCTGGAGAAAGGGTTGTGTTCCATTTAAGCGCAGTGGGTAATGAATGTACAAGGACTGAATGTGCTTTTTGCTCTCTCTAGCACAGTGTGCTTTCCCTGTTTTGCAGTCATTTTGTCCAATTGAATGCAAATTCTTGTAATTTCCCCCAGAAATAAATGCCATTAAATGTCCTATTTCTCCCTCATATGTCAGAAATTTTATACCCTGCCACTGGCTGTATTTTAGTCAAAATTAAAAATCTACATTGTAAGCCAGAGAGATAGACCCTAAATAACCAAAGTTGTTAACTAGGAATACGTGAAACTTCCAGTGTGCAGCAGATAATTAATAAGGATAAGCAGACATTTCTGTGTGACCAGCATTTTATTCTTCATTTCTCTTGCCTTACTGGGCTGCTTTAATTTTAGGTCTAAATAAAGAGCTTACAAGTTATCACCTTCCAAAACAAACAAACAAACAAACAAAGAAACAAAAAAACTCAAAACAGACAAACAAAAACTAATGAAAACTAGTACTATGATCACTTCCTAAATTTTAATTCTATCTGATTTATGGTGGCTTTATTCAAACTCCATACATAGAGTAGAAAACACACTTTCTTGGTAAAGGACTACTCTATTGACTATCCACTACTTCAGATTAAATGAAAATTGTACAGTAATT
This sequence comes from Hipposideros armiger, assembly GCF_001890085.2. Classification (NCBI taxonomy): domain Eukaryota; kingdom Metazoa; phylum Chordata; class Mammalia; order Chiroptera; family Hipposideridae; genus Hipposideros; species Hipposideros armiger. Next base: position 410,968 of record NW_017731637.1, on the reverse strand, counting down.
GCTGGAGACATTGAAAATGTCTTGGGATTTTTTTGAGAGGGTATGAATCTCTATTAGTTAGAGATTCATATTAATGGAATTAATATGTAGAGAAAGTCAAAGAAGACCAGATTGAGAAACTGATTCTAAATTAGAAATAATTTTTTTATTGTTATTTTGAAATTGTCATTAATCTTCAAAAATGATTGTAATGTGGCATGTCCCATCTGGGAAAACATCACACAGGAATACACATCAAACATGCAAGTTCAGGTCCAAAATCACTGTGGTGATGGATCTCTCTGGATAACACCAACTAAGGAATCATAGATTGAGAAGTAAGAAACTGGTTAGGAAGTACAATATCCTAGGCAATAAAACTATGTCCTATAACACCATATTGTTCATACTGTTCATTTCAAAGAACATTAAAATGAATGAAGAAAGGCTTTTTTACAAAAGAAAACAACAAACATTTGTATATGACTACCCTAAATGCTTTACAAATGTTAATTCATTTCATTCTCATAAGCAAGACATAGAAAAGTCAAGTAACTTAAGTGGCCTCAAACAGTTAGGAAATGTCAGAGTTTGGATTCGAAACCAGGCAATGCAGCTCCAGAGGCCAGTCCCCTGATCGCTATACCATGTCACCTCCTTTGTGCTACCTCATGGTGTTTGCATAGTCTCAGGGAGGCCAGCAGTTCATCCAAGGTGTCCAAACACTGACATCTGTGATTCTACCATAGTATATCTGCTTTAATCTGTGGTATACAATTGAGTTCTATTTGCAATTATATTTAAAAAGAGAGATGCATACAATGTATTTTACAAAAATTACTACATTTTGGTAAGTCTAAAAGACCTTCAGGATCTTCTAGTACCTCAGAATCAACCTTGCAGGCATTAATTTGCACCACAGATAACTGTTTCAGAGAGGAAATAAACAAAAGAGAGTCTAAAAAATGATACAAAAGATCAATGATACCAGGCAGCTGGTTCTTTGAAAAGAAACAAAATTGATCAACCCTTAACCAGACTCATCAAGAAAAAAAGAGAGAGGACCCAAATAAATAAAATCAGAAATGGAAAAAAAGAAGTGACAACTGACACCAGAGAAATACAAAAAAATTTTAAGAAAATACTATGAGCAATTATCCACTAATTACACACAATCTGGAAGAAATGGATAAATTCCTAGAACCATGCCATTTTCCAAGGCTAAATCAAGAAGAAACAGGAAATCTGAACAGACTTATTACTACTAATGAAATTGAATCAGTAATCAACCAGCTCCCAAAAATCAAAAGTCCTGAACCAGGTGGCTTCACGGGTGAATTTACCAAACTTTCAGAGGAGAATTAACACCTATCCTTCTGAAAGTATTTCCAAAAATTCAAGAGGAGCGAAGCTTTCCCATATCACTTTATGAGGCCGGCACTACCCTGATTCCAAAACCGGACAATGACATTACAAAAAAATAAACAAAAACAAAAAAACTATGGGCTGATATCCCTGATGAACATCCATGCAAAAATCCTCAACACAGTATTAGCAAACCAAATTTAGCAATACATTAAAAAGATCATACACCATGATTAAGTGGGATTTATTCCTGGTAGATGCACTATTAAATAAAGACTTTTGACTGATGCTAGGAAAGCAGTGGGGATGGAGAGTAGTGGAGGGATTCGAGATGCCTTCTGATGATATGTTCTTCGTCCTTGCAATTGTTTTTGTAACTTTTTATAGTGGGATGGTTGAGATATTTAAGGTCAGGCCAACTGAGGGAAGTTGGAAGACAGTTGTATTTACTGGCTCTGAAGTCAAATGTCAGGCGCAAGGTACTGGGCCTGCGTTATGTCTCCCAGTTGAAGCTGACATGAATTTCTATAAAGATAAAACAAGACGAGACACTGTATGCCACGTTCTTTTAGTTTTGCTCTTGGATTTTCATTTACACCCCTTGATTTCTTTTAGGTTTTGACATATTTCCCAGGGTTTACATTTGAGATGTATATAGAGCTTTCTTAATCTATAGTTTATGTGACTTTGAAGAACATCTATTTAATATTTGCAATATATATTGAAATATTTAGATGAAATCTAACTCCAGATACTAGTTAGGCTTCCAAGTAAGATTTTACCTTAATTTATGACTTTCTTTATCTGACAACCAGGCCTGAAGGTGGGTCATTTATTTGTCACCATAAATGCAGAACCTGGCACACTACAGATTTATCCAATTGACTGTACAGAGAATGATGGTTAATTTTACTCAGAAAAAAAGCTGTTTTGAAAATGACCTATTTTGTAATTGCGTATAAACAGAACTGTAATCTTTTATTTTCATAGATGTAATATTTTTTCCTGTCACCAGAGTTTCTTAAATAAAGCACTGGTTTAATATACAGCATAAGACTAAATTATTTCACTCACTTCATTAATATTTCTCTTAGAGTGCCTAATTTACTTCTAAAAGATGGATTGCCAATTAATTGTTGCTCCTATCAAGCGCAACACACAAGAATATTTATAATTTTGAATCAGTGTTATTTTATCCAGGTTTGTATTTCTGAAGGGATGCCAGTAAAGGGGATCAGGCTAATTCTTGAGAACATTCCACCATGCCAGATGATAAAAATATATTGTTCTATAATTATTAGGTAATGATCACTTAATAAATCACAAATATGTGAGAAGTCAAAATAATATACAATCAAAATATGGTTCACAGATAAGAATAAAAGGGTATCACAGAAAAGTATGAAGTCAGTATTGTGTTTGCAAAACTTGTATTAACAATATGTTAGAAAATATCACATAAGGGCATGCTTATAAAATGTTGGAAAGGAAAATAAGACATGCTTTTTACTTAGAGTACCAGTATTTCTACCAGGTATAGAGGTGAAGGATACGGAGAGCAGCTGCATAAACATGTAAGCTGTCAACAAAGCACAGCGGTAGCAAAAGTTAAAGCACAAAGATGTGTAGCTTTTCCTTTCATATTATTTACTGCCCTTCAGTGAATACGAATTACCACTCTAAAAGAAAGATCATGCCAGGCACATGCTTATTAAGCTGCAGAACAGCTTTTAAAAATCTTAAAATACAGTGGTTACAATAATCATCTGATTAGCACTTTTTTTGACAGTATTCTAGCCTACATAGCATATTGTGGCAAATGCTACAATTAGAATTGCATTTAAATAATAGCTATCTATTTGTAGGAATTGTGTGATGATGTTCAAATTACTGGAAGATGGTAATGACCCCATTGGCTCTTGACCGAGATCTATCACAATACATGCTGATAACCCAATAAAATATTCTTGGATTTTTTTCTGCATCGTGCATTTAAATGCTCAGATAGAGAAGGAGTCAGCTCTCTGGCATCACTGGCAGATGAAGTCTTAATCCCCAGAAAATGTTCCGGATAACCAATGAATAATTTTTTTTTCTTTCCTTTTATTTTTTCATTAGTTTCACGTGTACAAAACAATGTAATAGTTAGACATTTACTGAATAATGCTTTAACTCCTGATATTGTCTGTTTTAAAATTATATTTATTTTTATTAAATTCATTAAAATCTTCCTAAAACACATTCCATATTTCTTTGACTTTTGTTTATTATTATACTGTCTCGAAGTACAGTGAGTCTTTTGGAAAATGCTTATTTCGGGTAAAATAAAACACTTTCAGTAAGATTCTGAGGTCTTTCGTGTATTATAATCTAATAATTAAAATGATAGCTTTGACTCAAGAAGATATTAAATCAGATTATATGCAGCCTTATTAGGAGTCATAAAATATGTAATGCATATTATAAAGGCAAATGTGTTGTTTTTTTTTAATTATTCTTTCAGGGTTTTTTTCTTTCTTCTGGTAGATAGTCAGTAATCATTGCTCCCTGTTGACAGAGTACCAGACCTAATAGTACCCTCCATCATGTCTAATCTTTAGCATCTACACTTCTTTGGGATAGAAAATAATATAATTGAAATTGTATAAGCATCAGTAGTCTTTCCTAATGGGTGTATTATTCAAACCATAGAACATTAACTTTGCCTCTACTCTCAGGGGTCTTTTTGTTACTTTTAAGATTCTAGGAATGTTCCAGGAGGCTAAAGTAAGAGGAAACATGCAACAGGAAGAGTCACAATTATTAATTCAGGCAACATTTCCATGTCAGACAGAATGCTATTTACATAATTGAAGAGGCACAGTACAAGGCAATAAGGATGTACGCTTGAAAATACATCTGAAAATAATGATTCTTAGAAGCAGAACTATATAGATTAGCATATAATCTGTGTTATGTTAACATATAAGTGAGTGTTGTCAAGATGAGAACCAAAACATTCTTTTTTTATTAACTTTATTGGGGTGACATTGGTTAGTAAAATTGCATAGGTTTCAAGAGTACAATTCTGTAATACATCATCTATATATCATAGTGTGTTCACCACCCAGAGTCAGTTCTCCTTCCATCACCATATAATTGACCCCGTTTACCCTCATCTACCACCCTCCTCCCGTTACCCTCTAGTAACCACTACACTATTGTTTGTGTCTATGAGTTTTTGTTTCTTTTTTTGTTTGTCGTTCCCTTGTTTCTTTCAGTTTTATTTCCCACATATGAGTGAAATCATATGGTTCTCTACTTTTTCTGATTTATTTCGCTTAACATAATAATCTCAAGATCCATCCATGTTGTCACAAATGGCAGTATTTCAACTTTTCTTATGGCCAAGTAGTATTCCATTGAGAACCAAAACATTCTTAAGGGCCTAAGTATTTGAGTGGCCAGACCAACTTTTCCAGGTCCCTACATATGAAAGAGATAAGAATCCTTTTGAGACATTAAATAGAAGCCCCAACTTGCAAAACAAACTATACTATGATTCCCAAAACAGATAACCTGTACCAAAGTATAACATGCAGCAATACTATCTAAGCTCCATAGTTTTAACAGCTGCTCTTTGAGATTTATGATTTCCAAACAAGACCAGAGATAAACTCTGAATGGAATCCTGTGTTCTAGAGCTAAGACTGATGTCTTTCCCCATCCTTGGCCCCACAATTCACCCAGCTCTAACCTTCTATGCCTGCACCACACTTACCAATTTCCATTCTACAAAGCCCCTACAATTAACCCTAACCCCTAAACACTAGGAGAACCCCGTTTTAAATTTCTTTTTTGAGACATATCAAGACCTCACCAAGATTGTGTTCTTCTTAGTCAACAAGTTTCATAAACTTGGGTTTTTATGATCAAGAGCTTCCCCTGGTAGCCTCTAGGGCTTTTGATTCTTTCTTCATTTGTCTTTCATTCGACTCTGTTGGGATAAAGAATGGACAATAACCAATGGGTTTGGCCATACAGAGGTCATAAATGACATTAACAAGGAGTTTCATTGGAGTTTTGAGAAAATAATCTAATCATTAGGGGCTCAAGAGAGAATAGAAGGTGACTATAAATTATTTCAAAAAAATGTGCCATAAAATGAAGTAGAAAAATAGAACAGAAGCTAGAGGAGATACGATTTACAACACGTTAGTATGACAGCAGGAAAAATTCAAAAAAGAGAAAACAATAGTGCAGGGGAGTAAGGGAAGAATTTCAGGAGTAAAGTATTTGAGTGGGTAAGAGAAAGCAAGGTCAAACACCCAAACTGAGGACCTGACCTTACATGGGAGTATGACTTTTTGATAGTGTATATGGTTGCAAATATAAGTAGGTTGGTTATTTTGGTGGCAATATGAGAAGATTCTCTTTGAATTTTTTTTTTCTGGCTTGTCACATAGAAAAATTTGTGAGTGAGAAAGAAGAAATGGAGGGAAAAATCTTGTAACAGTGTGATGTAATCGAAACATTGCGGTCAAAGTTAGAAGCTTAGATTCAAGTGTCTCCTCTAATACTCAGTAGCTGCATGGCCACTTCATCTTTTAAATTTTTATTTCTCGCTCCATAAAATGGAAATAATATTAATGTCTATCCTAATTATTCTATTACTGTAGTACACTAACCTGTCTCCGTGCAAAATTTTGTACATCTTCTACTGACTTACCACCTGGTCTTCTAATTGTATATTAGCATATCCAACTTCCCAAAATGCTTCAAATTCTTTGAGAATAGATGTTATATACAGACAATGACCTGTTTTTAAATCTTGAGCACTAGCATATTAGCTCATAGCTGATATCTAATATAGGTTGATTGACTAAGATTAGCAAAACTTATGTAACTCTTACTATTTGTCAGGCACTGTTCAAACAACTTTTCATATATTCACGCATTCAAGCCTCAAAAAAAATCGATTAAGTAGGAATTATGAGAATCTTCGTTTTAGAAATGAAAAAACTGAGGTACAGAGAGTGGTAGAACTGAGACTGGAACTGGGAGATCTGACTCTAAAAGCTGAGCTCCTGAACTCTACACCATACATCCTTCTTGTAAACTCAATTAACTTATATGTTGTGGATGAAGAAACTCCTGCTGTATGACTTTGGCACTTTTTGATAAAATATGAGTGTATCTAACACAGGCTTCCATGTGAGTAATATTTGAAATACTGCTTTGGCAAATAGCTTAAATAGTACATGGAAGATGAGCTCAAACTTTGTTGTCATTGCACAGCAGTAGTTTATAATAACGACAATCAGCATAGTTTCATCATATCCTCAATATTCTTAGTGGCTGAGAAGCAAGAATTTATAATAATTGACACAATTAATTGAGAATTTGCTATGTGGCAGTCACTGAGTGAAGTGTTTGACATATATTATCTTATTTAATTCTCACAAAGGCCCTATCGTATTAATTTTCTTCCCATTTTAGAAGAAGGATAGCTGATACCTAGTAGAACATGAATTACAAGGCATGTGTGCTGAGTAAAATCCTATTCTAATCATCCCTTTATTCTATTGAGTGGGGAAAGATGGTCGGGGGCTGGCATTGCAGCTGCAGGGAAAAGTCACGAAGACAGCAAATCTATGGTGCCTCATTTAGGATGCTGTTTGTGATATAGTTTCTTATCATTAAAAACAAAACTAACAATAGTCCCTACTTCAGCAGGTTGTCATGGGATACAAATGGGTTGATAAAACTGAAGTTCAAAATAAATAAGAGATATTACTTTTGTTGATATTTTGTACTAGGATGTGTATGTGTATTGTTGTTATTATGATTGTTGTTACTAAGTATATGGACATTAGAGTTCCTGGGAATTTTGTTTAGGAAAAAGAGAAAAGGTAGCAAAGAAGTGACCAGATGCACTACTTCTAAGTCAGCTGCACATAAGTAAAAAACCTAACCTAATAATTTTCCCAGTGTTATCTGAAGCATACAACCAAATCAAGCATTAAGAATTAGATCATTCATGCTGAAGAACAAGTCCTTAAATTACTCTTTTATTACTATGGGTATTTTTAAATAGGTTTTTTATTTGTATATATTTATACTCATCTATATCTCTCAGCTATGCAGAATACCCTAAGGATAAAGAATAAGAACATTAAATCCTATTGCTTGTTTTATTTTACAAGAATATCCTACATTGTTATATTACAGGCATTTTATTCTGTTTCATATATAAAATATTTCTTATGTTTATTAGCTATACTATTCTCTAGAAACTTCACTAATACACTGCAGTTTACGGTTCTTTACAGTGTTGTAGAAAATGTAAGACAAGTTGTGAAAGTGGACATAAAATGGATCTAATTGCAGAACACCCGTGTTTGTTTCTGACAATCTGATCAATCATCTAAATGGCCGAATAAGTACGCTGGCTGTTATCCAGAGAGATGTTTTAGACAGTCCTGGTCTTATATGTTCAGCATGTCACTAACTGGCTTTTCTGTACCATGTGGACTGATTTCCCATTCATTTTTAATTTTGAAAAAAAAATAGAGAAAACGATAGTGTTTTCAATTATAGAATTGAAAGTGGACAATACATTTTGAAAGTATTTAAGTTCACAGAGGTTGGGAGGCTCTCTTCTTCCTAGTCACTCAGGGACCTTGCCTAATGGGGGCTTGGATCCACGTTTCCAGGATGACCATGGCAGGGAATGCAAAGAATGTGCACAGGCTTTCAGAAAGGTAGCATAGCACGCGTGTTCACATTTCATTTGTGAAAATGATCACACCTTAAGTGGAAGTGAGAAAGTGCAAACCTCTCATGTTCCTGGCTGGAGAAAAGGCAGAATATTTGTGAGTAGCTCTAATGCCTTCAACAAGGGGTTTATAACCTCATCCCCAAGCTAAGAAGTTGGCACTCTGTCCCACTCCAACACACTTTTCCTCAACGCTGCTGACTCTGCAGCATGGAGGCAAACATGATCGTCTGTGGCTTTACCCCCCAAACATTGTTTTCTTCATTGAAAAGCCTTAGAATATTACACATTTATTAGCTATAGCCATTATATTTTAGGCCGTTGTATAGAGCATATAAAATATAAAGAAGGTTGTTATTGGATTGAGGCTTGTTTACTAGTTGTTTACTAGTTATTTATAAACAAGGCTGTTTTAGGATTGAGGCTTGCAAAACAAGTTGTTTACTAGTAGGTACAAAAGCTAGGCTGCCAATGTGTGAGACTGATAAGAGCAAAGTGAAACTAAATATGTTTATGTGTAGAGCATATACATGAGAATAAACATGTTTATGTTTTTGTGTGAAACTGAGCATAACAAAATTGAGTGGTAAACACATTCACCAAAACAACCTCTGGTTATTACCTAAGAAGTAAAGAAGTCTAAGGAAAAGAGGATAAAAGTAGCGCTCAAGAGCAGTGCCATGAGCAGTCTGACTGGGCACTCTGGCTAAGCAAGACCCTCTGCGAGGTGCAAGCCGCGATAGTCTGGGACTCTCCGAAGTTCTTCCTTGCAAGACCAGCTGCCTCAGACCCGTCGTGATCCTGTCATCTCTCCCTGACCAGGATTCTTCTCCACCTCAATTGACTCTGGGACTTGGTTTGTTATTAAATCCTATTCTATTCTGTATAACCCTCTGTGCTTACCAGAGCATTGGCCTCTGGAGAGACATGGGTTCCCAAATAAAGCCGTGTTCCTTTGTCTGAACCTGTGCATTGGGACTTTGTTCCCCACTCACCTCAGGAGTACCACGCAGGAACGTAGGGCCCTGCTGAGGCGTTAATGTCCCCTTGACTTCCAGGAAGAGACAGAAATGTGGCGACTGCTCTTCCAGGCGCTCGTGACAGCCGTGTTTTTAGAACTGTGGATTCAGCAATGAATAAGAGTGACTCTCTGACTTGTGAGCTTGAAACCTGGCCTGGAGGACACAGATTTAACAAATAATAAGGATGAAGATTCAAACGTTACATGAGATCAGAGCCTGAACTGGTGGCTACCACTCTCAGTATCTGTACCCCAGCAGATCTCTAGTCCCCCCTCTTGTAATTTCTAATTTATCTTAAACAGCTATAATTAGAGGAAACACCGTTTTAATTTTTTTGTCTTAAATCTATAGTTCAGTAGACTGTGAATGAAAACCTGAGGGCTTTCTTATGCATAAATTAAAATATTCATTTTTTTCTTTCCACTACTACTTGGCCAATTTTAGAACAGGTGATGTTTTTAATAAAATCCTTCTAGAGAAGAGAAGTGCTACTGTTCTGGTTGAAACTATTTCTATTTATTTATGACTTGTCTATGGAAAACAATTAGATTTATGTAGTTTGTTTGATGTGGCTAGCCAATGTAAAAACAAAAATATGTTTTTACCTGCATTTTCTAACTTTTTTTTTTTTCTGCACTAAACACATATGGTAACTAAGAAATCTCTTTGGTTTTTGCTAGATGTCCATACAATCAGTACATCAGTTAATTCACCAGTTACTGCAGTCAAAGAACATATTTCAAAAAAAGAGAGGAAGCACTCTGAAGACATTTTTCAGCCATTGCCTAGCTGATTTGCCTTCTCAACTAGTGCTATTTATAGTGAGATGAAAATATTCCGTGCTGGTGGTCTGCGTTTCCAAACCAGCTTTCTCTTCTGGATTAGAAATTATGTAATCCTTTTTTATTCTGTTTGTTTTCTTCCCATGCCATCCACATGTAGTATATTGCGGGAGACCAGCTCCTGCAGGTCCAGGGGTTCCCTCAGGTGGAGGAGGAGTCGGCGAGGAAAAATGAAAAGTCGCGAGGAGACACAAGGGCGCTTTTTCAAGAGGAGAAGTGTCTCACTTTATTCTTACAGCATGTCCCTTTTATACTGGGCAGTTGACCTTTTCCAGAGTTAAACTTTTGCCGTTGTGGAAGTTGTTTTCCTCAGACCTTTTCTTCCTCCTGATGTTTCTGTTACAGGGTACAGCCTGACCTGTTCTATGCTAATGACTAACTTATCCTAACAATGTTTCAATTTCTATCTATAACAGCTTTGTGGCCAGGAGCTAAGTTCCTGCCCTGGCGCCTAAAGGATGTTTACTACTTAGCAATTATTTCAACACTACTGGCTAAACAGGATCTTAAGAATTATAAGGTGCATAACTTGTCTATTACTAAGAAACAGTAAAACAGAATTATCGCAAAATGTCTAAAACTCACTTATTCAGTTAAGATAAACTAAACAACCAATATAAGAAGGGGTGTCAGGTCTTCATCCTACTGGGGGGGCATCCAAAAGGGAATTTAAAAATTCTTTAAGATATAAAGCAGTATCTGTTTCTCAGTTAGAGCTTCCGAATTTGTCACAATTGCAGTGCACTTGGCCATGTCAAACACTGACGCACAGCTGGCTCCCAACAGTATATGGTGTAATATTCTAAGCATGCTAATGTTTTATTCCAAAAGGCAAATTAGACTTGATCACCCTTACAGCTCTCTTCCCCACCCCTCCCCCAGCCAAAAAAAGCAAAAAGTAGGGAGGCCTCGCTGAAGCGGTTTACATTCTCATTAGGCAACAGTTAGCAAGTCCCAAACTCTCCTGTGTTGATCTTATCTAAGCCCCCAGTCCTACCCCCAGTGACTTGTTAGGCCACACTCACAATGTCTGATCTGCCTCTTTGTACTTTTCTTCACCTGCTTAGGCCCTCCTCTTTCTGAAGGGGTTGGGAGGTCATGAAATAAGCAGATAGTCACAGGCGCTCAGAGTCATTAGGTAAAAACCTACAAAGTAGCACTTGTACCATTGTCATGTCATACAGCAAGTTCATAAAAGAGACCTTGGCAACCATTTTAGCAGAACGTCTCTGAGCAGCATGCATGGCACAGTGCCATGCTCATGACATTTTAAATGAGCTTTAAATGATGATGGTGGTGAGAGAATTAGGAAGAGTAAGGCAGTGGTAGTGAAGAAAACCTGAGAATGCAACACCATTAATACTGACCCGACTTACTCTATTTGTTTAGTTGGACGTTCAATAATTCACTCAACAAAAAGCTGCTGAAAATACTAAGTGCTGGGTGTTCAGCCTATATGTTCATACCTTAACCTTCTCCTTAAACCTGTCATTAGTACACTTTGTCATGCTATCTCTATTTACATGACCAAAACATGTAACTTGCTATTTGCAGTATATCAGTGGAAGGCAGAAAGTGGGACAAGGCCTTTTTCCTCTGCTGAGATTGCAGAAGAGGAAAATTAGGCTACTTGTCAACTTATTAAAGCTTTCTTAGAAACAGAGTAATGAACTGAATAATTATCCTGCATAACTACTTGGGGTACCATTCTATGATATTTTAAATCAACCTTCTATTTTGAGATAATTATATATTCACATGCGGTTGTAAGAAATAATACATTGATGATCAATTTTCAGCAAGATGGTGAGTCATGAGACTGAGAGACTCCACTGACATGCTCCCCAGTGAAACTGATGAAGTCATTATTTTACAAACAACCATTTAGAGGTTCTGGAAATGGTCCTATAGGCAGACAGGAAAGCAAGAAATGTCTATTGAGTATAACCTGTGAAAAATGTGCAAGAAAGGCAAGAGTCTGTGGCATTTGAAGCAAGACCCTCCCAGCTCAGGGAGGCATAGGTTCTGCTGGAACCCATGCAACTGAGAACACAGGGCTCCTTGTCCTCCCAACTCGCAACTCCCAGGCAGAGGGCTCTCCACTGGGTAGGAAAGAGATGTCAGCAATTCTCACCTGGCCCCCAGCTACTTGTACTGACCAGTGTGGGTCTCTCTTCTTCCACTCAGCCCACATTTGTGAAATGGACGCTCTGCCTTGGGTACAGCACACTGAGGACACTGGGAACCGGATTACCATTGTCCCAGCTTGTGGAGGTTCTACAGCAGAAGACGCAACCAAGGGACCACTGGCTGGGGCCTGTTCCACACTGAGCACTCAGTTCCTAGAGCAAAGGTGTCATTCAGAGAAGCTTGCCATTGTCCCTGCCCCCAGCTCTAGAGCCCTGCCTAGAAAATTTGCCTTAGGGGAGAAGTGAGTTTCTTGAGGACAACAGAGAGTTGGTTAATGTTTTTTGTTTTAGTTTTGTTTTTATTTTTTAATCTATTCTGCTAATCTCTACCTTTTACTTGCTGTATATACCATTTACATAATATAATTATTGATATAGGGCTTAAGTGTTCCATTTTATTTTTTGTTTTCTTTTTGTTTCTTTGTTTTTCATTTCCCTCTGTTCTTTTTCCTACCTTTCTGTGTGTTTCTTGCATATATTTTTAGAATATAATTTTGATTTATCTATAGTGTTTTCTATTTCTTTGCACAGCTTTGTTTGGTGGTTGTGGCATGTAATTTATCACAGTCTACTGCTATTGACATTATACTAGTTCGAGTACCTCCCCTTACATCCTTTTAGTCTTCTCATTTGTGACATAATTGTCATACATATTTCCTCCATATACATTTAGAACCAAATCAGGCTGTATAACAATTTGGCTTCAACCACAAAACACTATTTAGAGAATTCAAGAAGAGAAAGGAAAGGCACTGTATTTATCCATATTTTTATTCTAACCATTGCTCTCCTTTTCTTTCTGATGTTCTAAGATGACTTACTTTATGGTTTCCTTTCTGTTTAGAGGATTCCCTTCAGTCTTTTGGGGTAGCTCAGGTGGTGACAATTTTTCTTATTTTTCTTTCATTGAAGCATGTGGTTTCATTCTTCAAGGATGCAGGAGAAAGGGGGCAATCTCTTGTAACTGTCCATTGGAGGTAGAGGTTTAGTTCCCTACACAGCCTCCATTGGTACCCAATGAGGGTTTTTGGGTTTTTTTTATCACTGCTGGGAAGAGGGCTTTTGAGGGGTTTTCACTCACTCCCTGTTCACGATAGTAAAAGCCTCAATGCTTCTGATCCACCACAGCTGAGAGTGAGAGGCAACATCTTCTACTACAGGGTGGAAGTGGAAATCTCCATGTGGTCTCTACTGACCAGTGGGAGTGGGTATAGAAAGTCCCTTTTCCTATTCAGCAGTGGGGGTGTTGGAATGCCTTGTTATAGTCTGGCTAGTGCAGAAATCTAAGCTCCTCACTCATCCTTCGCTGGTAGAATTGAAGGTGGGGCCAGATGTTTTTTTCCATGTTATTTGACTTGAGTAAAGTGATTGTTTTCTAAAAGTTTTCATCTTGTTATGCTATTCTTTTCTTGGCCCTTTTGCTAGAGAAACTAGGCTTTTGTTAGGGCTATTTTTGCCTGTCTTGTTGGCCTTTTCAGGTTATGAGCTTCTTTAGCTCCAAGTCTGGAATATATAAGGCAAAAGGTAAACCTAGGGAACTTAACACCGGTTTTGTTCCTTGAGTTCTGAAGTTCCTAGCTGGTTTGCTGTCTTTTTTCATAGTCTGAAGTCGATTTATATAAAGTCCAGTCTTTTTAGTTGTGCTTAGTGGAAGCAGAACTCTTATTTTATGATTTTTTAAAAATGATATTACTACCTGGCTTAAATTCCCTCAATAGTTTCTGACTTTTCTCTGAATAAAGTCCAAACCTGAGCATAAAGTAGAAGGATTTCAAGATCTATCCATTACTTAATTATCCAGTCTCATTTCTTGACCATATACTTTTAGTTCCACGCTCCTGTCATACTACTTGTCTCTTTTTCCCTTAGTCTGGTTTCTCTATCTGAAATGTTTCTCTCACCACCCACTCCTGACCTGAAGATTGTCTTTCTTGTGTCTGCCTACTCACAGGTCTTCCTTGATACATCATCACATTCTTTTCAACACACTTTCCTACATCCTGTTCTTACCTTTCGCTAAGGCCTTTGCACCTGCTGTGCCTTCTGTTCACAATGCTCTTTTCGTGCAATTCTGTCTTTCAAGGATCAGCTTAAAGATGACTTGCTCAGTGAGTCCTTCTCTGAATTTTAAAACTAACACAGCCACCCAAATGGCCAGTTATTAGTGCATCATTCTATTTTCTGTTACCTCTGTTAAAAGATCTATAATTCCTTTTGTTGTTGAGAACTAGCTAGGGCATTGTTGGCCTCAGTCTCTAGAATGTCAATTGCATGAAGAAACAATTTGTCTATTGTGTTCATTACTTTTGTCCTAATGCCTGTAACAATGTTTGGCTCTCAGTAGTACATGTTCATTTATTTATTCATCTCATAGTAATTGTAGTTTTATTATATGCAAGGTACTTGGGATGTATCGCTCAAAAAAACCACAAATATACCAGTTCATGTTGATTTTATAGTCTACCTGAATATTTGAAGGTATTATATTGACAATATTCTTACATTTATCGTGGTAAATAAGTAAATTATATTGTGTATTAGGAGATAATAAGTGCTACTGAAAAACTAGAGCAGATAAAGGAGTCAGGAGTATGATATTGGGTAACATGTTGCAATACCAAACATGGAGAACAATTTTGAATTAAATATTTTCATTTAATTTTTCACTTAAACCATTCCATTCCAACAAAATAATTTAACCATCCAGAAATGAAGAAAGGTAGACTAATAAATGATGTAAAACATCATTTATTTTTATTTAGAGGCAGGTTTATTTCTCAAGTTTTTAAAACCAATGGCTTTTTAATTGTTTTTAAATTTCTTTTACAGTTATAAACAATTTTATATATCAATTCAAAACTAATTTATTTGACTTAATCATCCATATAAAACAATAAGACAGTAATCTTGGATTTGAGAAATAGTCCTAACATACAGAGCAGAACGGCTCATAGAAAAACTATTTTCCAGTACAATTAATAGGACATTATTATGTCCTATTAAACTAATTTTTGAAGTTTTAGATTTTTAAATTCTCATCTGAATGAGAGAATTGATGGCGTGGATCAGGAACAATTACTCAAAAAACCTTACCTCATTTATTTCTTCTAATTGAAAGAATAAAAAATAAAAACACAAAAGAAACATCATTTCGACAAAGACATCATATCCCAATACTTTTTATTCTTACATGATTAGAGAAGTAGCGATGAAAAATACATGACACATTTTTCACGTAAAACAGGAAATTTTGGAACAGCTGTTCAGAAAGCTCATTGGACCACAGTGGCCATGGGCTGCAGTCTTCTGATGAATTGACTCCTTCAGATCCAGATCCCTGACAATGACCCCGGGGCAGAGGTCTAAATTCTTCTTCACAATCTCTGATAGTTCTCTCTCATGCTTCTGAGGGGTGCCATAATGGAAAATGGAGATAGATAATGGATGAGAAACTCCAATAGCGTAAGAGACCTGAACAAGAACCCTTCTGCATAGACCTCCTTTAACAAGGGATTCTGCCACTCAACAAGCAACATAAGCAGCAGAGCTGTCCACCGTGGTATAATCTTTTCCTGAAAAGGCACCTCTTCCATGAGCTCCCCAACTGCCATAAGTGTCCACAATGATTTTCTGGCAATATTTTCTTGGAGCAGTCTCCTCAGGAAAGGGTGACAAAAGCAAAAATAAACAAATGGGATCACATCAAATTAAAAACTTTTGCAGAGCAAAAGAAACCATCAACAAAAGAAAAAGGCAACCTACTGAATGGGAGAAGATATTTGCAAATCATAACATCCCATAAGAGGTTATTATTCAAAATACATATAGAACTTACACAACTTAATATCAAAAAAACCCCTAAACATCCTAATTTAAAAAATGGGCAGAGGACTTAAATAGACATTTTTCTAAAACGTGGCAAACAGGTGCATTAAAAGATGCTCAAGGTCACCAAACATCAGGGAAATGCAAATCAAAATCACCATGAGATAACATCTTACACCTGTCAAAATGGCCGTTATCAAAAAAGACAAAAAATAATAAATGTTCACAAGAATGTGGAGAAAGGGGAACTCTTGCACACTGTTGGTGGCATTGTAAATTGGTGCAGCCACTATAGAAAACAGTATGGAGGGTCCTCAAAAAAAAATATATATATATAACTATCATACAATCCACTCCTGGGTATTTATCTGAAGAAAACAAAAACACTAATTCAAAGATATACATACACCCTTATCTTCACTGCAGCACTATTTACAATAGCTAAGATATGGAAGCAACTTAAGTGTCCATCGATAGAATGAATAAAGAAAAGGTGGTATATATGTCACACTAGTCAATAAAACGTACTACATGCATTCTAATTCCTATGGCAATACAAGTTCATTATAGAATTTTTGAAATACTGACAATATTAATTTCCTACTGCTACTGTAAAAAAAACACCAACTTAGTGACTTAAAACAACACAAATTTATATAAACCTCTTATAGTTCTAGAGGTCAGAAGTTTGCAATCAGTCTCACTGAACCAAAATCAAGGTTTCAACAGGGCTAGATCTTTCTGGACGCTCTGAGGAGAGAACAAATTCATTTTCTTGGTTTTTTTTGGGTTGTTTTTTTTGTTTGGTGGCTTCTTTTTTTAATTATTAAAGTTTATTGGGGTGACAATTGTTAGTAAAGTTACATAGGTTTCAGGTGTACAATTCAGTAATACATCATCTATATATCACATTGTGTGTTCACCACCCAGAGTCAATTCTTTTTCCGTCACCATATATTTGATCCCGTTTACCCTCATCTACCACCCCTTCCCCCGTTAAACCTCAGGTAACCACTAAACTATTGTCTGAGTCTATGAGTTTTTGTTTCTTCATTTGTTTGTCTTGTTCTTTTATTGTTCAGTTTTATATCCCACATATCAGTGAAACCATTTCTGATTTTCATCACATTGCCTATTCCTCTTACTTTGTGCATTTCACTTATAAGGATCCTTGTGATTATATTAGGTTTATCTAGATAAAACAGGATAATCTCCCCACCTCAAAATCCTTCATTTAATTACAACTCTAAAGTCCCTTTAGCCATATAAGGTGATATTCTGATAGTCACAGGTTCCAGGGATTAGGTTGTGGTGATATTTGGAGGTCATTATTCAGCCCACTACACTGGCAATAATACTCTATGATATTTTCCCCTGTAATGAAGTATCAGGAATGATGAATTCCAACATCATTCTATAAACCAACAAAATAATAATGAGAATTTTTAATGTCAAAGAAGTGAAGACATTAATACAGACCTCACATATCTGAAATATGTGAGCAGCTAATGGATAATAGCTAAGGGGCTTTGTAAGGATTTTTCAGCCTGGGAAAGTTGCTCCATTTCTGACACTTTTCAGTCTCATACTATGATCCCCTCCTCCCTCCCCCTTTTTTATTTTCTGGTGGACATTCTTCCAAGATGCTTTTAATGAATGCATTGTTATTAATGCTATGGTGAGTACTTCTTTCAATCTTCATGAGCATTTTAGAGATAAAATGGGGAAGTTTACATCAAGGATCATTTGCCAAATAGTAATTACCTAAAATATTTCAATTCCCAAATAATTGGATTTTTTTTCTATTTATTGTTTGAGAATCATTTCCTTTAAGAATAATGTTGGGGGCTGGCTGAGTGGCTCAGTGGGTTAAGAGCTCCATCAAGAGTGTGAGCTCTGAGCAACAATGGTTTAATTCCCAGCCCGAGCTGAGTTGCCGCTGAGCTGCCAACTAGGTGCCAGGGTGGCTCAGCTAAAAAAAAAAAAAATCTGTATTAAGAATAATGTTGGGAAAAACATGGGAACTGTACATTTCTATCTGATTTGTTTGTTCTCATAATATTATATATACTACCACGCTTACGCAGTGGATGTATTATGTCAGTTTGTGTGTTTGTTTTTCTCCAAATACAACTGAAAACAACTTTTATTGATTGTTTCTACAAATCCTCATAAGCTTAAAAACCAAGTATTATGCCTAAAATATAGGACACAACCTACATGTATCTGTATCTGACCAACCAAATAAATTGAGTCCTTGGTTTTAGCCTTCTTTATAGTCATTTGTGATATATTTTAATTTGCTCTTCCTTGTAAATGGATTAATATTGCCTAGTTAGTAAATGCTTAGACAACTTTCATGTTTCGTGAAGTCTATAAAATTATATCTCTTTATTTCTTGTTGTGTGAAATCATTGAGAGCCTGGCCATTAGCTTGTTTTTTACAGTATCATATTTTTAAAGCTTATTTTTTAATGAGGTTTAGCTTTTATATGTGACATCTTCCTCCCTTCTTTCTCTAATAAGAAGATGATGCATCACTCCACTTGACAATCACAAACCAAAAAACAATTTTCTGTGTTGTTTTTCTCCTCACTTGTATGAGAAAAATTATCATCAAGGCAAGCTCACAACCATATGTTCTCCTCCTAGTGAAATGACCTTTCCAACTGTTGAGTAAATTTTTGTAAGTCTCAAAAAAAGTTCTGATATTCTGGTTCTCCAACTCAATTATAGTCTGTACCAGGGTACTTCATTCCAAGGTTCCATTTGGATCAAGCCTGTGGTACAGTTCCATTAGATATTTCTCCCAACTCTCTTCCTCGATTAATTCTCCCTCTCTGAGTTCTAGATGTTGGAATTACAATTTGGAATCTGAAAGTCCATGAATAGGTATGTTCTCCTTAAACACTGTATCTCTGGAAGACCAATACCATATTGATCAAAGACCTTTTGTTGAAATGTCACAGAAAAAAAGATAAAAAGTAGATTATCCCACTAAAACCCTCCTCTCTTGTTCATCCTAACTGTTTGCTTCTGACACCTGCTTTTGATGCTAATTTTTGCTGTAAAAGGCAGCTGTCAACTCCAGAAATTTCCTGTAATCTGGAATTTCCTACAAACTCATCTCACAATCTTCCTCCTTTTTAATTAGCAGTGTTATAAATTATTATTTCACCTTTTTAAGGTGAACTCTAATTATTAACAAAAAGACTCAAATTCACCTCCTCAAAGAGACCATCTAAGACCACCCTATCTAAAGTAGTCTTCTGTCCACCTCAGTAACCCCCAATTTCATGCCCCATTGTTATCTTCTTCATAGCACTTATAATTTTTTAAAAGCTTTTTTTCATTTTATTTTTAGTTTGTGTAGTCCTCTGGAAGTAAAATTTTATCATAGCACTGGGAACATTGGAAAACACTGACAGGGAGCTCCCTTGATCTGGCCCATTAATCTGAAAGCATTTTGCAGCTGTGGTTTCAGCCCAGCAGGCAGAGGGACATGTTGGATCCTGTACCCTGATGCTTTTAAAAGCAATGACAGCCCTCAGCCACTGACTGCAGAGTGGTCTGCATGAGGATTTGGGCTCCTTAAGATTCTTTTCTTAAGATTTTTATTAAAATATAGCTAACATAGAACATTATATTAGTTTCAGGTGCTCACCATAGTTTTTCAACATTTATACACCTAAAGAAGTGATCACCATCACCAGCAACCATGTGACACTCTACCACGCTATCACAATATTATTGACTATATTCCCTATGCTGTACATCACATCCCCGTGACTTATCTATTTTATACCTGGAAATTTGGACCTCTTATTCCCCTTCATCTTTCCCCCACTTTTTAAATTTTTCAATTACAGTTGGTATGCAATATTATTTTATATTAATTTCAGGTGTACAGCATAGTGACTAGACATTTATATAATTTATAAAATTATCCCTCTGACTAGTCTAATACTCACTTGGCACTACACATAGTTATTACCATATTATTGATTATATTCCCTGTGTTTTATTTTACGTCTCTATGACTAATTTGTAACTACCAGTTTCTATTTCTTAATCCCTTCATCTTTTCACCCTCCCCCCAAACCTCCATCAATCACCCCAACAAATCTAGAAACAATCTGACACCATACATAGTTATTACAATATTATTGACTATATCCCTTATGCTATACTCTACATCCCATGATTACTGTGTAACAACAAATTTGTACTTCTTAATCCCTTCCTATTTTTCATTTACCCCCAACCCCCCTCCCATCAGGCAACCATCAATATGTTCTCTGTTGCATATGAGTTTGTTTCTGTTCTGTTACTTTTGTTCTTTAGATTCCACATATAAGCAAAATCACATTGCATCTGTCTTTCTTTGTCTGACATACTCCACTCAGCATAATACCCTTCAAATCCATTCATGCTGCCACAGATGGCAAGAACCCATTAGCATCCATGGTCAAGCAATATTCTATTGTATATACATACCGCCTTCTCTTTATCCATTCTTTCATTGAGAGACACCCAGGCTGCCTGCACATCTTGACCATTGTAAACAATGCTGCAGTGAGCATATAGATGCTCATGTCCCCTTGAAGTAGCATTTTGGTTTCTTCAGATAAATACAGAAGTAGAATTACAGGGTCCTTCCTTGTCTCTTATTATAGTCTTTGTTTTAAAGTCTATTTTGGCTGGTATAAGTATTGCTATGACAGCTTTTTTTTTTTTCATGAAATATCTTTTTCCATCCCTTTTCTTTTGGTCTGTGTGTGTCTTTTGATATGAAGTGATTCTCTTGTAGGCAGCATATGTAAAGGTTTTGTTTTCTTATCCATTTAGCCCTCTTATGCTTTTGATTAGAGCATTTAATCCACTTACATTGAAAGTAATTATTGATAGATATGTAGCTATTGCCATTTTATTATTCATAATTTTGATCATTTTTTTTCCATCTTAAAGAAGCCTCTCTAATATTCCCTGTAATACTGGTTTGGTGGTGAGGAACTTCTTTAGCTTTTTCTTGTCTGGGAAGCTCTTCATTTGTCTTTCAATTCTAAATGATAGCTTTGCTGGGTAGAGTACCCTTGGTTGTAGGTCTTTGCTTTTTATCACATTAAATATTTTGTGCCAGTCCCTCTGGATTGCAAACCTTCTGTTGAGAAATCAGCTGACAATCTTATGCAAGCTCCCTTCCTAGCTACTAGTTGCCTTTCTCATGCTGCTTTTAGGATTCTCTCTTTGTCTTTAGCATTTGCCATTTTAATTATAATGTGTCTTGGTGTGGGCCTGTTTGGGTTCATCTTGTTTGGGACTCTCTGCACTTCCTGGACTTGAATGTCTATTTCCTTCACCAGGTTAGGAAAGTTTTAGTCATTATTTCTTCAAATAGGTTCTCAATCTCTTGCTTTCTCTCTTCTCTTTATGGTACCCCTATCATGTGAATGTTGGTATGCTTGATGTTGTCCCAGAGGTCTCTTAAAGTATCCTCATTTTTTTGGATTCTTTTTTTTTCTTTTTTGTTGTTCTGATTAGGGGTTTGCACTACCTTCTCTTCCAAATCACTGATTCGATCATCTGCTTCATCTAGTCTGGTGGTGATTACATCTAGTGCATTCTTCATTTCAGTTATTGTATTCTTCACTGGAGACTGGTTCATCTTTATGGTTTCTACATCCTTTTTTATGCTTACTATCTCTTAGTTGAAGTTCTCACTAAGGTCCTTGAAACCATTGCTTTAAACTCTGTATCTGGTAGGATGCTTGCCTCCATTTTGTTTAGTTCTGTTTCTGGAGTTTTCTCCTGTTCATTCATTTAGGCCATATTTATTTTTTTCCTCATTTTGGCTGCCTCTCTGTTTGTTTCTATGTATTAGGTAGATCTGCTATGTCTCCCAGTCTTGGCTGGGTGGCCTTATGTAGTAGGGGCCCTGGCACAGTCTCCCTGGTCACTGCTCTGGGTGCTCCAGGAATGTCCCTTGTGTGGGTTGTGTTTTTCCTCCTGTTATAATTGAGCTTTGGTTGCTATTGACACATAAGTGGGTAGGATTAATATTCAGGCTGATTGGCTGTGGGGGTTAGCCACATCCATAGCTTATAGGCTGTAGTGCATGGAAGCTTACCCCACTGAGAAGGATTTGCCACAGCAGCCTCTGGTGCCTGTTGAGACCGTTCTTTGGGTATGCTGCTTGTGGGGCTAATTGGGTGGTGCTCTACTGTGGTCTGAAGCCAACCTCCAGACATATTGGTTCTGGGGCCTCTTGGGAGAGTCTTCAGTGAAGGCCCTGGTCACCCATTCCCTGTGACTGGTCAGGGTCTACATGGTAGGAGCTTTAAAGTGCTCTGAGTTAGTTTGCAGCCTATGCTAACTCTGGAGGCACATGGGAGAGGACACGTTATGAACTGAGGACAGCTCCCACCACTATCAGACCTGAGGTAGCTTTGTAAAAAGCCAGGACACACCAAAGCCTGCCGTCACCTGTTGATCCCTTAAGGTTAAGCCACTAATAAAGCCTTGTGGGGTACATGAGTTGGGGAGGCAGGGTCTCAGGGCATCACTAGGGTGGGAAGAGTTGTGTCACCAGGTTAATGTAAATTCTGATTTGGTGCCAGTTTTGAGCCTGGATCTACTCAGCAAAAGCTTCATAACACACCAAGGTCAGTTTCTGCCTGCTTGAATCCTGTGGACTCCGATAGTTTTTCAAGAAAGAGTGCAATGTGGGCAGTGCTGGCTGCTCTTGGAGAAAGTGCCTCCAGTATTGGGGGAGTTGGTTAGGGCGAGGCCCCAGTGAATCAGCAGGGTGGAAATGCAGAGCTCACCAGACCAATCAGATTCAGATTTGTCTGTGAGGAGGAGGGTGAAACACAGGAAAAATGGCACCCATCTGTAGGCTGCACAGGAACAGGACCCCACACAGGGAAAATGACAATTGTCCTCCAACCCTCTCCTTGAAGCCTGACACCCATAAACCTCCAACACTCCCCTGAGTTACTCTCCCTTTGCTGAAGCCTAAGATAAGTGCCTGCAAGTGAGAGAATCTGTGCTCGGGCCATTTAAGAGGACATCTGGGTTTCCCACAGATTCTGTTCCATCTGGATAGTAGGACTCCCCACTGCTTTTCACAGCCAGTTGTTTTGGGGGCTCCTCTTCCTGGCACCAGTACTCTGGGCTGGGGGCTGGTGTGAGGCTGGTGTCTCTCACTCCTCCAGGGGCAACCTCTGTGGCCAGATATCCCTCCCAGTTCTCAACCAGCATACAGAAGTTTGGGGTTAGCCCATTTCGTTTCTCTGCCCCTGCTACCAGTCTTGACATGGCTTCTTCTTTATATCCTTAGTTATAAAACTTCTGTTCAGCCAGATGTCAGATGTTTCTCCAGGTTGATTGTTCCATAATTTAGTTGTAATTTTAATTTGATCACAGAAGGAAGCAGGCACAGTGTTTATGTACTCTGCCATCTTGGATCTTCTTGCACTTATAATTTTTAAAAAATAATTTTAATCCTGTTTTTACTTGCATATTTCTGTCTATCCCATGGGAAAGTAAGTTTAATAAAAGCAAAGAGCGTATGTGCCTTGTTCAACAATTCTGGTGGTAGAATAGTGTCTGGTACACAATTAAATACTCAAATACTTACCACATTTCCCCATGTATAAGATGCTCCATGTATAAGACACACCTTAATTTCGGGGCCCAAAAGTTGAAAAAAAATATATTATATAAAGTTATTGAACTCAAGTTTTATTCATCATAAAATTCATACAACTCCTCGTCACTGTCAAAACTCCCAACCATAGCCAGTCTCGGATTGTTTTCTCAGTTGGAGGAGGACCAAACTTANGTTCAGCAGCACAATTTCCATTCACTTTTGCAGACTGGATCACTTTTAACTTGAATTCAGCACTGTACGAAAATCTTCTCTGAGCCATTTCTGGCCAGAATGTGGCAAAATGTAACCTAATATACTGGTAACAGGTGCGAAACAATGAGCGCAAAGACAAGTGCAGAAAAGCGAGAAATGCAATTAAAAAAATCTACAACCACTGTATAAGACGCACCCAGTTTTTAGACCCAAAAATTTTCGAAAAAGGGTGCGTCTTATACATGGGGAAATATGGTAAATATTTGTAAAATGAATTTATAGCCACCTCCACACACAACACCATAGGTATGAAGGTCTTTTATATAACTTTTCAAGTGCCATTAAGTTTCTTTCTTACTAAAGTATAAATAGTAGAAATGTTCTTTATTATTTCCTCCACAAAGAAGTACTAGATTTCCACATGTGTTGCCTATATATTTCTTTCATTTTGGTTTACTTTATCACTGTTTCTTCGCAGAAATTAGAAAATTTCATTCTATGGTGCTATTCATATTTAATCTGACTCCAATATTTCAAGACCTCATTGTTTAGTTTTTTTTTTCCCTAAAGCACTAGACTATTTGCTTGATCATATGTCAGCTGTGACTTCCTTTTTGCTTGAGCTCATTGTGTGAACACCAGGTGTACGGCAGTAACTTTAATGGTACAGCTGAAGCTCAAAATGTCAATTTAATTGAATTTCAGGGCTATGTGCTGGGAGGCCTATGCCTGCAGGTGTAACTGTTAGTTAGTGTCTCCTGCACTAAGAGATAGGATTCTATCCAAGGTTGTGTGAAGCAAACGTCCTGCAGTGAATTTCTATTTGATGATTTAGTTTCAGGTACATTATATTTCCTCCTTTAGGAGCCTGGGAAAGAGCAGGGTGCAGACACAAGAAGATTTCCTAGGCTTAGGAACAAAGGCCAGAACTGGTAGTTTGGAGTAGAACAGAATTGTTGATAAAAGGGGATTAAACTATTCATTATTGTTTTTCTTAAAAGTTTTATTCCCTAAGCTTCATAAATTAAAGTCAATGATACTTTATTTACACGTGCTCATCTATTTAATACAGTTAAGAGAGTTTCTAATGTGTTGACAAAATTTTAAAAGTCATGGTACATTTGTAAAATTTTTCATTAATTATTAAGACCACTCTACAAGGTGTCAACATTCAAAGCCATGTTATTATTACCCCACATAACCACTGAAAGTGAGGATTGCCTGTATATTTGTTTGGACATAATTTGTGGGAAATCAATCAATTAAATTACTTGCATCCATGTTACCTTCTTACACACTTCTCATTACACAATAGTAATGAATTAAAAATAACTTTCAGAGAAAATTATCCACATTTCAATTAAGCAATTCAAAAGTTAAATTATATGATTCTGGTATTTTAAAAAAATAATTCTTTGTAATGTTGAAAGCTTATTTCCCAAGTTTCCTACATTTTCTCTCAAATAGTTTTGCAAGCAATCTTTCACACAGAAACAATTACTTCAATGACAAAAATTTAGTGATTGGTAGAAATCAATTCAAATGCCTTCCATTTTATGAGATACTTCAGATACAGCATAAATACTAAATATGAATTGTTGAAGCTACTCTTTAAGATTATAATTTATGATTAAGACATTTTATCAATACATAACTAAACTAAAATGTTAATGGAAATGATTAAGGAGCCAAAATTTCCCTAATGGAATAAATAAAGGAGGGAAGCAGTTAATCTTGTTATTTTACAGTTCAAGGGAACAAACCCAGGGAAGATAATTGACTTGCACAATGGTCCCTAAACTGTAGCATGCATCAGGATAGTCTGGAAGGCTGGTCAATCTGGACAGCTGAATGTCACTTTCAGAGCTTCTGATTCAGTAAGCCTGGGTGGGTTCCAGAATTTGTGTTTCTAACAAGTTACCAGATGATGCTAATACTGTTAATCCTAGGACTACTTTTAGTACCACTGGCCTAGAATTATAAAGTAAATAAATGTGGCAGAACTGCCCTCAAAACCCAGGGTGCTGGCTATTCAGTCCATCCTAGGAAATTGCTTCTTCTTTTATTGTTTATTTTTAATGTCAGTTAGTCTATTTACCAGAGACTTTGTAAGCATTCATTCCTTCATTTATTAATACATTTAGTTCCCTCAAAAACACAATGAGGTAACTACTGCAGATGCATTTTGCAAATGAGAAAAGCTCGTCTAACACAAATGTTAAGAAAATTGCCAAAAAGCACTTATCTAGTGAGCACAGTAACCTGGATGCAAACACAAGCACATCTCAATTAGAGCCCTTGTGCTTGACTCTTGCTCAAATTTTCTATGTTAAATCACGTCTCTCTAATATTTTCTCGATACTATTGTGGCTCCGATTTGCCAGGTAACAATATCATTATTCGAGATAGAAATAATTTCTTAATAATAAAAAGACTCATTTAATACTCAACAACCCTATGAAAAAGACCTGATTATACCGTATTTCCCCATGTATATGTTGCACCCTTTTTGGAAAAATTAGGGGTCGAAAAACTGGGTGTGTCTTATATAGTGTTTATAGATTTTTTTGACAATGATGAATAGTTGTATGAATTTTATGATGAATAAAACTTGTGTTCAGTAACTTTATGTAATACATTTTTTTTTCAAATTTCAGGCCCCAAAATTAAGGTGCATCTTATATATGGGAGCTTCTTATACATGGGGAAATACGGTAATTCCCACTTTGCAGATGAGGAAAGAGAAGCACAGAGAAGTTTAACAGCTTTCTCCAGGTGACACACCTGGTAGGTGACAGAGCAGAGATTTAAATCCAAATTATCTGACTCCAGGGCCCATGCTTGCAACTGCTACATTAAACTTTTTGTCACTGGAGTACATGCTGTCCTGCACCTGTTTCATTATTATATAATTTTCTAACAAATAAATATGAAGAATGATTTGAATATGGTAATTTAAAAGGATATCCAACATTCTGAACTTTCAAAATTGTGTGCTGTGTATCTCTTACAACACTATATTCCTGGTAGTTTGAAGATATCCACATTTCATAGCTTTCATCTCAATTTTGTACAAAATTGATAAAGGCCTTCTGTTAGTTGGAGAATAAATATGTAACAATTCCACCACTATCTTCAATCTGTCATAACATTTGTTTTTACTAGTTCACTAGAAGGTGAATTTTTAAAGGAATAAATTTGCTTCCTAGACCTAATAATGAACCAGCCTTATCATGTGGCAGTCAACCTAATTTGATGAAAAACTCATTCACATGAAAACACCATGGCCTACTTCCTTCAAATTGACTGAGGAGAGATGGCTCTCTCTCAAGCATGCTGCCATCTTCCCTGCCTCTTTAAGCTTGAATGTCCAGATTGTAACTCATACTACATGCACTTATAACCCTCAAATACCCACTTCCTTCCCTGGCTACCAGCAGAATTGCATTGTGAGCACAATCTTCAGAGCCTGATATGGCCGAGTTGTTTCTGAGTAGGAGTCATTTCATTATTTCTGTGCAAACTATAGTCAAAAGCCTGATGCTTAGCATTGAGTATATTTATCTGATTTCTGATCATAAAATTGCCATTACTAAAGAAGATAGTATATTTAATATCATCCAACTGATAATAGGAATGTTATAGAGAAATATTCACAGGTTCCTGCTGAAATCCCCAAAAAGCTGTTTTTAAAAAAACAAATGTTTTTTTTCTAGAGCAAGACCATAAAAATTGATCTTCAGAGGATTTCATGCTCTTTTAAATTCCTCACTTTGCTTCATCTCATGATAAGTGAATTTGCACTAGATTCATTGCATTGAGACTTATTTACAAGCCCACATGCTTTTACTATGAGTGATTTATCTGTCCTCTACCCACTAGAAAATTATTGCCATTGCCTAAAATATTCTTTGTAGTACAGGCATATAGCACAGTATAACACAGATTGATTGATTGGCAGTGAATTTTGGACATTTGTTAGATGGTATGTATATTAAGAATTTTTTTCTATTAAGATAAAATAGATGCTCAAGATTTGGTTAAACTTATTTCTTAAGTTTAGAATGTGTGATCCGTGCATAGATTCAAAGGCCAAAAAAGTACATAAAGAGAAAAAAATGAAAGTCTTCCTCCCTTTCTTGACCCCATGGGTCCAGTTCCCACATTGCCCCCAGCTCACATACATATACATATAACAACCTCTCTTGGTTGTTATGTGTTCTCAGAGAGTTTATCATGTAGTCTTTTAGAGTTTCTTTATGCATATTTCAAAAAATACCTCTATCGTTTCACAATTTTCTTCCCATAGGCTTTGGTAATTCATTTTTAATTTTATCCTACATATTTCATCCTTTTTGTTAATACAGATGCTTTTGAACTTATGATATGGTTATGTTCTAATAAACCCATCATAAGTTGAAAATATCATAAGTTGAAAATGCGTTTAATATACCTATTCTACCAAATAGCATAGTTTAGCTTCGCCTACTTAAACATGCTCAGGACACTTACATTAGCCTACAGCTATGCAAAATCATCTAACATAAAACCTATTTTATAATAAAGTGTCAACTATCATGTGTACTTTATTGTGTACATTGCTTTTGCACCATTGTGAAGTCGAAAAATCACAAATTGAACCATCTAAGTCGAGATATTTGAGATGGAGTTGTCTTTCATTATATGTTCTATATAGATGTTATTTTATATGAATACTATTAATTACTGTATATCAATTGTGTACCTTACTAATTCACTGAATTATCTTTTTTAGATAGTTCTTAATTTTATTGACCTTTTCTTGTATAACAATCATATTATATAAGCTAAAATATTTTGCCCTCTCACTTTTATTTTCTATACTGTCAATTTTTTTGAATGATAGAATAGTATTTACCACAGTGGCTTATTGAAAGAACTGAATAAATTTACATGTATAATCTCACCTGGCACATAGTAAGTGCCATGTAACAGTTTGCTGTTAGTTTTTCTTTGTCACTTGCTTCTACTTGTATATCATCTCTAGCTATCTTCTGTATCATCTATGCCAACCCTTGCCCTTCCTTCTTTATCAGGACTTTTACTTTATTCATAGAAAATTCTCAGTATCTCCCTAGAATTATTTTAGTGCCTGCTATATACTAGTCACTATGATAACACATGTTATGGTGAATAAGAAGGACCTTAACGGAATGTGCAATCTGGTAAAGGGTACAAAGCAAACTGCAGATAATTATTTTATTAATGTCTTAATCAGCTATGTATATAACTTTAGCTATCCATGTTATTAATCAGACACTGGACAAATCAATGTATTTCTAGAAAGTTAGAGATTTCTTCTGTTTCACCTATAAGGTCCTTGCAGCCACAACTTATTACCCAGAAATACCCTCCTTATATATGTGCAGGGGCAGAGGGTTAAGTAGATCACCCTTTGTTTAGAGAAAGGGTATATCCTCCAGGTTAAGTCATGTCTGAAAAGGTCTTTCTGCCTCTACAGAAATGGCCACTTTGCTTGCTACCTCCTGAGAATGGGGTTTAATTATTTAACTCTTTAATGCCCTTGTGGTTTCAGGCATTATTGGTACATGGAGTATTTGGTTAATGCAACTTACATTTTTGAATTGTTGGTCTCCTTCATGTGACTTGATAACAAACAAGGTTATCTATAACCTGAAGATTAAATAACCTTATAAAATCTCCTCAGCTGCAGTCGGTGATTGTATTACGCTGCTTTCCATTTTATTTTTTATCACCACTAGGCTATGGCTAAACCTAGATTCCTTTCTTTTTATTAAAGCACTCTAAATAAAGTAAAGCCTGCTTTAAAATAATCTTTAGGTCCATTGGAATAAGGTACACCTTATTTCTTAAGAAAAATAAACCTGACAGCTTTTTACACAGTAAATAGGGGTAGGACAAAGAATATATATTATTTTCCCAGTCCAAACGCAAATTTCCAAACCTAAACAATATCATTCTTCTCTGTAAGTGCTTCATGGGAAATTAAATTTTGGAATTGGGGCATAAAGGCAAGTTTTTGTTGCTGTTGTTATAGGAGATTGCAATTTTTCCAGCAGATACACAGGACAACAACTATAATGAAAATACCATTGCTATAATCAGTGAAGTCAAGGCTGCTGTTACAGAGGAATAACTAGAATGACCCCTGTGCATGCTTCTAAGAGCTTGTTTGCAGGGTGTTTTTGTAGGAAAGAAAACATGGCTCAAGAGGCTAAAAAATTGAGGCTGTGAGGTTAAGAAGTCCATACAAAACAGTGAGGATAAATAGTAAAGATGCTGAATGACTACATTTTTTAATTCTACTAAAGGGAATCTAGCAGCATATAAAATATTGGACAAGATCACCCAAAACTATTTGCTTGTCTCTAACTTTTTATGAAGGTTCATTGTTTGACATTAGCAAGGACAGCTCAGTGAGAGTTTGACTTGGGAATATGAAATTATACATCAAAGGAGAGAGAGTGGCAAGAAAGGAGTCAAAGTGCAGATTTGGAGCCATCTGCTTGGGGGTGATAAACGAAGCCTGTTACTCTCCCAAGAATCAGGAAATTTGAGGGTTAAACCTTCAGAAACTGCAGGAGGCATCGAGAAGGAAAGAAAAATAAAGACCAAAGCAAAAGTCAGTGGAAAGCCAAAATTATATATTTTTAAATTATTTTTCAGTTTCTGCTCTTCATTTATAGAATGTACATGAATTTATATTTCTTTTTTTAAGTATTTTTGTTGTTTGTCATAAGGTTGTTCTCTAATATTTGCCCATCAGTGTCTTGAATATCTAGTACAATATAATTACATAAAATAATTTCCTAGAAAAAGGCCAGTGTGTATTTTACTATTTAATAAACATGGTAGAAACTCTTGTGGCATGTGCTGAACAAAACACAATATACGTAGCATTATTTTGTACAGGGGTATGTTTTCAATTAAGAATTAATAAACTTTTATGATTGGAAAGAGGCTTGAATTAAATGTATCTTTCAGAGCTTTTCATAGAGCTATATATTCTGGAAGGCCTCTACAATCTCATTTTTCTGCATGGCAGTAGGAAAGGCTCATTTCCTTCTATGCTAATTTAGCCATGTAAACTAAAAGCTGGAAGATTAAAAAGTGTTTAAATGAGTGCGTCCCCCAAGGCTTCTTTTGTGTGTAAATTAGTGCACAATAAATCCTCGTCATTCCAATGTTCTAACGGCTTTACTTAAAGTAAGTAGCTTGCTGTACAGCTTAAGTTATGAAGTTTACTTACAGTGATTTAGATGATCTCATGACAATATATTGGTCACAGTTCTGCTGATGCTTCATGTGCCTTTTGAATTTCCACTTAGGGCCATGGAACTCAGATATGGCCCATTGCTTGGGGTGATGAGAATTAGTTCACTATCCATCAAAATTTTTTCTCCTTATATCCTATGTACTTGCTTAGGATTATTTATGCAAAACCACCCCTATCTTTATTTTTTTATTTTAAATCTTTAATTTCTGTATTCACATTGTTCCTTTATTTTGCTTCCAGTAAGAAAGGAGAGCATGCTCTAGCCCTTTGTCCATCATCCACAACCCCTGGGCAGAGGCGTGCCAACCCCCTTGCCTGCCAGCTGCCTCAAGGGCCCACCCCTATCTGTTTTGAATGTAGATGCAATTATGATGCTATCAATAAAGTATTCATAGGCGTTTTTATCTCAGCTAAGAATCCAGAGCTATAAAATAGGGGGAAAGATGATAATTCTGAAAATTCCTAGAGCAAATGACATATTCTACTAAGTAGGGCAAAGTTAGGCAAGGCATTTAAATAGCACCTCAAGAAAGCTTTGTCACAACAGAGAACTTACTTACGCTCTGAGTCTCTGCTTTCAGAAAATAATGGCTATGCTTTTTATCCATCTCATAGAATTTTAGCAATTATTTTAAGTGAGAAAAAGAGGAGTGATATTCTTCAAACTAGAGAGGGGGAAAACTTGAATGTATTCACCTTGCAAATACTAGACATATCTTTTGTATAACACACCGTAATAGGCAGAGCTAAATAAAGCAGTCCTTAGTGTTAGAATTACAATACCCTGGGACTCAGTTTGGGGTCATACAGAAGGTGAAAATACCGATACATTAGCCCAGGACAGATGTGGTTTATTTTTGTCAGCCCTGCTTTTTATTACTACTACTCTCATTGCATTCTCTAAAGTGCCCTGATTCAGGTGATAACTCATAACCTTCTATGGAAAGAGGAACTGCTTTCATTGCTCTTTCCCTTTTGTGAACCAATGCTTCTCCTGATTATCTTCTAGAGCCAAGATTCCTCCCCCCAAACCCCTGTTTAATCAGTTGCAGGTGGGGTCTTGTCAGGAGTGCTTT
>NW_017731637.1:377079-378054 GCF_001890085.2 Hipposideros armiger | reverse complement strand
ACAAGTTGAAGATGGAAGACCAAACTGCATTTTTGACATATTTTACTGTTTTACTTCCATAAAGGGAAGAACGCGCATCAAGCTTGTGAAAAGTTGCATCAAGTTTACAGTGACAATGCTCTACAAGAACGTCAGTGCCAACGATGGTTCATGAAATTCCGTGCTGGTGACCTTGATCTCAATGACGCTCCTTGGTCAGGGAGGCCCACCGAAGTTGATGACAACAAAATAAAGGCATTGATCGAGTCAAACCCACATTACATGACACGAGAGATTGCAGAAATATTGAACATCCATCATTCAAGTGTTCATGACCACCTGAAGAAGCTGGGATACGCAAGCAAGCTTGATATTTGGGTTCCGCATGAACTCAAAGAAGTTCATTTGATGACCATATAGACATCTGCAATATGCTCATTAAATATGAAGAAAACGACCCTTTTTTGAAGCTGATAACTGGTGATGAGAAGTGGATTATTTACAACAATGTGGTCGCAAATGGCCTTGGTCCTGACGTGATGATTTGCCTCAAACCACATTGAAAGCAGACATTCATCAGAGGAAGGTTATGCTCTCAGTGTGGTGGGATTTTAAAGGTGTTGTGTTTTTCGAGCTTCTGTCAAAGAACCAAACAATCAATTCAAATGTGTAATGTCGGCAATTGGACAGTTTGAAAGAATCCATCACCCAGAAACATCCTGAGCTTGTTAATTGTAAAGGAGTTGTGTTCCATCGGGACAGCGCAAAACCATACACAAGTTTGATCATCTGTCAAAAATTATTGGAGCTTCGATGGGATGTGTTACCACATCCACCATACTCACCTGACATTGTGCCGTCAGACTTCCACTTGTTTCACTCTCTTCAAAACTCCTTGCGTGGTATAATGTTCAATTCAGATGAGGCTGTAAATCAGCACCTTGTTCAGTTTTTTGCAAATAAAGACATGTCCTTCTATGAATGAGGAATTATGAA
>NW_017731637.1:363023-376538 GCF_001890085.2 Hipposideros armiger | reverse complement strand
TTTCAGCTATTAAATATGAGCTACAATCACAATTTCAACACTTTATAGTGACTTCTGGGGTACATTTTTTTTCTTGCCTATGTAAACCTTGCCTTAGCCAGTATTCTACTCAACAAGTAACTCACTTTAGAGTATAGAATATTCATTTTTTGTTTCCCAATGTATACATTTTCTGATTTGCCAAAATTATCCAACCAGCTTTTTAGACGTTCCCTGTTTTTCTGATTAAGTTCACAAACAAATAACATTTGAACAAGTGATGTAACGTGAAGTAATTCAGTCAAAAACTCATCCAGAACAATTCATTGTAGCAATGTAGTCTTAGGGTCATCTTAGCATGTTTCCTTATCAATCACATTTTGTTTTACATTGTACCTATTGATATTGCAACTCAGGATTTATAGGGTGCTGAAAGAGAAATGCTGAAAAGAGGGAAAACATTTAAATCCAGGAGAGATACTGGAATGAAAGGTACACCCATTAGCAACCTTGTCCCATCCCTCCTCTTCTACTGTTATTTGCCCTTCCCACACAATCTGATGGAAAAGCAAAACAGTCACCTCTTCTTAAAAGTGTAAGAGCAGAAAAACAGGAAGGATAGCCAAGCTGAGGCCCAGGCTATTTAGAGGAAGCAGTGCAATCACTCAGCATCCTGCTTTATTGCAGTCATTAAACCATTGACAATGAAATAAGATGATAGATGAAATGCTATTCCTATGTGTCACAGATGTCAGTTTCCCTAGATTCATAAAATAGTCTAATAGTTGGTTTACTGCATGTACCCAGAAACACCTGACAAACACCTACCTACTTTATTCATTTTGGGTATTAAGCCTGATAGAAACCATTAGTAACAGTACAAAAAAAACACACACAAAAAAACCTTGTTGAAATAAAACAAAAGAAAGTTTCTATATTCTACATTAAATGTCAAAAAATAGTGTGGATCAGAATACAAAAGAAAATGAAAGGAAAAGCCAAGTGTTTTAAGTGTCATAAAAGTGGATAGGATCTCAAGTGCTCATTTTCTTAAAGAGGATAAAGAACTGCAAAGCCTGCAAAAAACAATAAACTTTTTGAGAAGATGATATTGTAGGTTTGTTGATTTAAAAGGCTGGGCTTGATTAAGGGAAAAAGAATAGTATGGAGATTTTCAAGAGGAAGCAGGACTCCACTTCTACAAAAGAATTATGGAGATAGTTATTTGAGCCAGAGGACTTCCCAATATTCCCAGGAGTATTCATTCCTGAAAAGGTCGATGACATCACACCATTGAAGCATCTTCACTGAGGTAGCCGGTACCATTTCAGCAGTCAGTCCACTTTTTCTTTGTCCTCCACTGTGCTCCATTTCTAGTTCAGTGTTCAGACATAATCCATCTGGGTAGACTTACCAGTTCAGTTCAGAACAATTAGCTATTCCCTCCCTCCTTGAAATCACATTTGATTTTCTAGCAATCCTATGAGACAAAGTTTTGCATTTCCATTTTACCTAATTAATGAATGACATTAAGAAAGAATAAGTAACTTCTCTAACATCTCACATTCAAGGTCTGGTGGAACTGATTTTCTAGTGGGTTTTTAAGTCCCTACACTTTTCCTTTTGCCACACCGTTCTTTGTTGGTCAATCAGGGCTCCATTTTTTAAGTGACAGGGCCCCCCAACTCAAACTGGTTTAACAGAAGACCAAAACTCAAATAAACCAACCAAAACAAGTGCAATGCATTGAATCACCTAAAGAGGATACGCATATGTAGAGCTGCTCTCAGATTCTATTATACTAGTTATAGAAACTCAGTTGCTGTCTTTAGAATGTCTCTTTCTCTATATTCATGTTTATCACTGTTGTTATATATCTCCATCTCTCTCCATCTCCATCTCTTCTTCTGTATGCTGTCCTTAATCTCTTCTATTGAGATTATGGAGACCATTTATTCTACTGACGAGTCATTGCTTTCTCCACAAAGTAGGGGATATGGCTATCAGCTGCTTAAATTATCTTATGCTAGAAGCTTCAGAAGACAGAGAGAGCATCACTTTTTATTACATGTAAGTTATAGGGAATAAGTTGCTCATCCTGGTTCAAGAGCCTATCACTTGGGCCAATCATTAAAACCTGGGAATGTGTCCTCTATGTGGATAATGGAGGAATTTTGGTGAGTTTCTAGAACTTGGATTAGGAAAGAGTGGCTTTCACTGTAAGAAA
The DNA here is from genome assembly GCF_001890085.2 of Hipposideros armiger. Taxonomy (NCBI): domain Eukaryota; kingdom Metazoa; phylum Chordata; class Mammalia; order Chiroptera; family Hipposideridae; genus Hipposideros; species Hipposideros armiger. Next base: position 374,332 of record NW_017731637.1, on the reverse strand, counting down.
ACAGTAATTTGAGAAAGCAGAAAAGGGCAGTTGAATTTAGTCCTTAATTATAATTATATCACCAGAGCTAAAGACAGAATTTATATTTAAAAAATTAATTATTAGATATGGTTTTCTAAGCCCAACAATAAAAATGTTTCCCACTGGCACAACCAAATTTATAGCAATTATCTAAAAAAAAATACAGTAGAAAGATGTATTGAATATCATCCTACTATAGAGAAAAAACTGATTTGCTGAAACTGTGAGAAAATCTTTTTACTACTGTGTTCTAGCTTGTCCTTTATATTCCATAACCTGTGTCTGAATGTAAAAATTAGTTATCACTTGTAGAAATTCCTCCTGCAAAAAGGGAACATTTGGCTAGTTGTAGTAAGTGCAAAAGTGGGAGTGGGTGGATGGAGAAAAGTATGCCTTTCCACTTAAAGAGGTTTTGGCAATGATTGTATTAGGTTTTGTTTTTTTTCCCCCTCATCACTCCATTCACTCCATGTTTCCATTGTACCCTCTTTCTTTTTTCCTTTCTCTAGATACTTATTTTCTGCCCACCAAAGTGTTCATCTCTCCTCCTCTCCCTCTTATGATATCTGAAGTGTTTAAAGATCTCCTGTGATTTATTCTGGCAAAGGAATAGTTAAGAAATAGTCTGTGCCATTATGGATGATTCAATAGACATTCATTGGAATGTAAATTTAGATTCCAAGAGAGATGTTATTATCTGACTTCTTAAATGGGAAAAATGTATGTTGAAGAACTTAGAAGACTGATTTGTTATATTTAATTATTTGATACCTTTCATGTTAAAAAGGACTTGTTTAAAAAAAGAAAAAAATCTGGAGCCAAATAATTTTGGAAAAGTCTGCAAACTGTGAGGAAAGTGTGGATAGTGTTTTGTTAACCTGAATAGAACAGAAGTTACTAGATATGGCTCCTTTAGGATAATCTCATGCACTTAATATGAATCACCATGCTGATACAAAAATCATAGATAATATTTAGCACAAAGTCTATAAAGCCAATATGTCTCCTGGAACATTTGTAAAATTCATTAGATGGTGGAAGGGGAAGCAGAGACGTAGGCAGCAACTTACAACTGTCCCAATGTGCATACTATTTCCTCCTTCCTTCCTTCCTTTCTTCCTTCCTTTTCTTCCTTCCTTCCTTCCTTTCTTTTTTGTTCTCATTTAAAATACATTCTTGTTGATAGGGTCTGGAGAATCCTCTTGGGCTATGGAATGGTCTTTATCTTAGCAATTTCCACATTTCTTTTTTATTAATTAAATATATTTTGTGATCAAGTACTTCACACTAGTAACTAACCAACTTAACCTGTTTGTTGCTACTTTGGATCACATATGTCTATCCACTAATAATTTGCCAGCTGCTTTTTCTACAACTTAGAACATTGACATGTGGGCTACCTGGTTTAATTATGTAATCTTGGGTAACTTACTTCTTCTCAGTTCCTCCCTTGTAAAACCTAGAGATGGAGTTAAACATCTTAGAACTTTTTTTAGCTGATTTTTTTTAATTCAATGATTTCTATCACTTTTTTATATCCATATGGAAATGTGGTGTAGGCACATAAAGGAGTAAATCTTATAAATTTTCTCCACAGCGCCATCTATAGGCCTATTGAGTCAATTCTGATGTCATGCCATTCCATTGCTTTCATTTAGTTAGTTAACTGTAAGAAATACTTTTTGTTTACCTTTAACGTTTTCCATTTCCAATCTTGAAAATTAATAAGTAATTGGCCTCAATAATAATGACATGAACTTAACTTCTCAAATTATAAAACTGAGACCTATGGCTGAAGGACTATCTTGCAAGAGAGCCAGGTATACAAAAATGAGTATACCTCAAATAGAGTCCTTCTAAACGATATCAAAAAGTTTTTAAATAAAATTATTTATTTGTTGAATCAAAATAGCTTTAATTCTTAAAGCTGAATTCATTTTCTCTTTATCAGTTTTTTGCCTTTTGGGGTATAACTTGTGCTAAATGATTAAACAGTGATGTCTCTTCCTGGTATTATTTTCAATTTACAGCGTTTTTCTTTATCAGTTCCTACCTGAAAGAACATTTTAACATTTAGTGTGAAAATAAAAAGATTTTCATATCCATATTCCATAATTTGACTAACTTTTCATTAGAAATTATTTTGCTTGACTCACATATACATACGTGTGTGTATAAATATATATAAATATAAATAAATGTATATATATATATATATTTCCAAATAACTCCTCAAAGATTGCAATTCTAGAGGAGGAAAAGGCAATTGAATGTATTATGTGTCACATTTTAACAAATTCTAAATATCAAATGCATTTTCATAGTGGATTTTTTTTTCTATATTTTAATTTGTTTTTGTGAAAAGGCAGCTCAGAGCTGAGAAAGAAAAGTTTTAGGCCACACTGGGGAGAGGCACTGAAACAAAACAGAAGAAGATTCTGGAATTTGGTATAGAGCATGGGTTACATGCCCTGTGCAAAGTCATTAATAGCCGAGTGATTGCACTGCACAGCTGGTATGCTAGATACTAATGTCACATTTACATATGACTGTTCTAGTTGTAGCTGCTAAGGTGTGTTGCTTCTAGTCCTCCAGGCTAGCAAATTAGCGTAATGTTTTCTAGCTGTGGTCTGTGACCTAATGAAGCACACTTGCTTTCCACATGAGACGTAGGAAGCCTCCATGAAATAGGTGCATACTATCTTCTCTTCATTCACAGCTTTATAGCCTTTATCTCTATAGAAACTATTATTTTAATCACCCACTCTCTCCCATCACATAATTCATTAAATAGCTGTTTTCAGATCTTCATCTACTGTAGATTCTTGCATACAAATCTTATGTTCACTTTTTCTTCCATTAATAAGAATTAAAGAATAACACTATGAAAGGTACTTCTCTAACTTTTAATACATGTAACCAAGTTTATATTTTCTTATGAAAGGAAACAGTGCTCAAAAGAAACAAGCAAAACACATCAACATAACATTTCTCTTTCTAGAGAAGTAGAGATGCTTTATTGCATTCCACTATATCAAAAAATGTATTTCTTGATTACAAGGATTTCACTGCTGGCACCAGACTGTGATGAGACATGGCAGAGGTCATGTTTACAACAGCCAAGTTGAATTTAACTCAAGGGACCTCTGGGACAAAAGTGGCACCACTGATCTGAAACCACTATTACAAGATCAAAGAATCAAAAAAATGTATCAATTCAGTGAAAAATGAGAATAGTTTTATCTATTAAATTCTTAAATAACTCTAGGGAACTAGACTCACTGGTCAGGGGTAACTATTTCTAGGATGCCTAGAGGCCAGGTCTTTCCTTTCTTCCCTCCCTCCCTTCCTTCCTTCCTTTCTCTCTTCCTTAGAGGCAATTAGTAACTACTATATTTTCTTCCAAATGAAAGACTGGTACAATCAGAATAACTGAACTACCACCAGAAAAGAGCAACCTTGGCATTTAATATAGCTTTCAGCACAAGTACACGTACCATGTAATTCAACTGAATCTTTGTTTTATTTTCATTTGTTATCTTTCAATTTATAACTCAGAAAATAAATGATTCCTCTGAGAATCCTTAAGTAGCTTTTCATATTATACAGTGGTGGGATTTAGAGTTTTCTTAATGGCTTTGTTTTGATTAATAAAATAAAAATATCTAGGAAATGTAAATTAATCTTAAATAACCTCAATCAATGCAGGTCATGGATGTTATAGAGCTCACCAGTTAGAGTAATCAGTAAAAAAAAAAAAAAAAAAGACAAAGAAATACAATACAAATGTAGTAATTATTTTTAGGAGTAGTTGCTCATAACTCATGTTCAGTAACATTGTATATTATAGTCTTATATTATTAAAAAGCATTACATTTCTTTTGTTGTTTGGTGAATATCAGCAGTATACATATATGAGATAAAGAAATACAATTTTCTACTGTTATGTGAATGGATTAATGGATTATTGAGGAATAAAATAAACCTTCGAGTGACAGCATCACACATAGACTGCATCATGCATTTAAAAGGGCAGTAAAACTCCAAGCGGTTAAATCGAAATGAAAATAGGTTCTCTATAAAACTCTGTTAGATATCTCAAATAATGGTCTCATGAAAACTGGGAAATTTATTTTGAAATTGCAGGTAAAGAATTTGAATTAAATTTTTCATGAAATATGAGAACAGAAAAAAAGCAATATTTCTAAATATTTTTAGTTTATATAATATGATTTTAAATGTTTTGGCAGGTAAGTTAATAAATTAAGTATAAGTAGGCATTTTTCAACTTTACCTTTGTGTTCTATATTCTGATTTGCCAAAACAATTTTTTCAAGTTTATTATGGTGAAAAATAGGGCTTTACATTGTATTTAGGATTGCCATATATTTGGATCTAATATACAAATATTTTGGTCATATGCTATTTTCTAAAACATTTTTTTTTAATCAACTAAAAAAGTAAGGTGTCCAACTGTCCTGATTTGCTTAGGACTAAGGCATTTCCAATGACTGTTAGTGCTAAAACTGAGAACATCTTAGGAAAACTCAAATGAGCTGGTTACACAGATGTGAAGTCATAAAGTTTCATGCGTAACTTAACAAAAGAAATTTAAGCTCCTTCAAGATGAAATGACAGAGAAATCTGTACCATGATTGGGATATTAAGAAAAGGCTATGCTTCTTTGATAGCATATATAATTGTCAACTAGGAATTTCATTGCTTTTTAGATCAAAAAGAATAAAACAAATGGGGAGACCCCGCTTTTATTAGGGGAAGCAATATTGATATGCACACCTATTATCAGGCCAGATACCAGGGTTGGTTTAGTGACAAAGCTATGGTGATCACTTTTGAGCACTGTGAACAATTAAACTCCATATCTTCATTATATGTTACAGAGAAACATTTGTGTCCCTTTCATAAGCAGAGCTGATGACACTTTCATTGGTTTTCTTCACTTAAAGATAATTTGGGCTCACATGAAAACTATAGTTTTAGGGCTGAGATATTAGTGTATTGTTCTTTTTAGGAGCTCTTAAAGCAAGTTTCCTGCACTGAAAAGAAGAAAATTTAGTATATTTGTTGAACTTTTACCTTGTGATTTACCAATACCACCATATTTTTAATGTTCATAACAACCATAGATAGCAAATACTATTAACATGTCCATTTGACAAATGAAGAACCAGAATCACAGAATGGTAAGTTACTCTTACCCAAGGTCACTTTGTTAGAAAGTGGTAAATACCTGAATACAGGTATTCTGATTCTAAAGACCGTGCTCTTAGACACCATAGAATATCAAGTACTTGAAAAGGAAATGAAATAATTTAAAACTTTATATCATAAAGAACTCACGGTGGATATGATACTCAAGTTTTTTACTTCTGAGGGCAAATGAATATATGTGCATTGAAACCTCAAAATTATAATTTTTTTTTAAGAGTTAAGAACTCAAAGCTCATTCTATGATGTAATTTCTCCTGGTTTGGTACTGTTCCCTACACGGTAAGAGCTGGGCTTTCCAGCATAGTTGGAAGTAGAGACAATTAGACAATTCAAGATGGAATTCTTCTTCCAGCTCCTGAGTTTCTTGAATTTGCTCTTTTCTCTGCTTAAATTCTTAAATTTGTCTGCTTAAATTCACTGACAAATTACAAGCCTCTAATCCACTTTTTCTGTACTGATGTATTGCAAGAATTTCACCAAAATAGCCTTAACTTGGGAATATACCACATTTCTATTAACAATATGGAAAACACCTTCACCCTCTGTGAAAAACCAGAAAATGAATGTAATTCTTCTATGTAAAGTAAAAAATAAAGCAGCATGTAATCCTTATAATGGTAGGTACTCTAAGCAATTTACCATTTACTAAATTACATTTATTTACACAATTTCTATACCAAATCTGTGGAATAGGTACTACTACCCTTCCCATTTTAGAAATAAACTGAGTTAGAGAGGTTAGGTGGTATGGCCAGCCATTCGACCAGTAAGTGGCAGAGCTTGTGTTCGAACGTGGGCGACCTGCCTGTAGAATATGTGTCCTTGTCCACTGTGCTATGTTGTTTATTTAACCCACTTTTAAACATCATTTGATCAGTTGGTGTATTCTTAATAATTAACTAGAAACTAAAGGCTGATCACTCAGCATTAATTGGGTTCCTGCTATGGATTAGGTATAACCCTTAGCCTAAGTATTATTTCCTGACTTATTATTTTATTTGCTACTGTAAGGTAGATACGAGCCATTCCATTCATTTAACATTCACTTATTTTCTCAGAAACGTACAAGCCTTATAAAGGACAGTGAAGACCCAGATAAATCAGTACAATTGGTAAGGAGAAAAATGGTCTCTAACCAATAACATTGTGCTTTTATTCTTTTTCAAGAATGGTCTGATTTTAAAGATTAGGTAAAATGTTCCCGCCTAAAATCGCATCTGGCTAGCGGCCCTCTTACAACTCTTTCCCCATATTTATGTCCCAAAAAAGAGATTCCATGACAATGTTGATATTATGTAGGAATAAAGAATTTGTTGCCCTCTTGCTAGAATGTAGAAGGATTTCTACTAAATTCAAAGATAATGGAACATGGATTGTGCAGCAAAATTTGTGTTGTGTCAATGCTTTGCTTTGGAAATTATACAAATCTGTCTTCCAGAAATCAGGAGGAAGGGCTTTTAGCATCTTTCATTATCCCCTTCCTTTTTCAAAATTAGTATGCATTATGCACATTAGTGTACATTTAGTATCCATTAGGAGTGTGTTCTTCTGCAGGGCTACTTCCTTTGTGTCTTGAGGCAGCCAAATGCCTCTCTCAGGTCCCCCAGTGGTACTTACTTCCACTCCAGACCTAGAAAGAGACTGCAACATCCAGAACATAACTAAGCAGGAATTTGTGGAAGAGAATAGTGAATAAAAGTGAACTTACACACTGTGAAATGTTCCCAGGTTGCTTGTGGAGAACAGAAGTGCTGAGATTAGCAGTGCATATTTGGGACAGGGGTCTGCCATGGGCTGGATGTGAAGGAGTGCCCAGCTGGAGGTAGGACGGTAAACAATTATTCAATCTTCTGGTCAACATTCAGTGAACATTCATTCAGTGATGGATACTGACAATGCTGACAGCAGTTCACATTATTGAGCATGTACATGTGCTCATCCCTATTGCAAACACTCACAGGTCTTAGCTCATCACATCCTCTCACTAGCTGTACCCATCTAGACATTAGGAACTAAGGAAGAGCTGCCCAACACCAACCTTCCAGCTGTGCTCATTAGCTATTGACCAACTCCTAAAAGGATAGGGAATCAGACAATAACACTTTGGGGCTAATTCATAAAAAATGGAGGTATCAATAGAACAGAATAGATAACTCAGAAAGAGGCATTGGCCAAAGAATCTGGTTAATAACAAAGATGGCATTACCAATTAGTGTGGAAAGAGAGAATTAATTCATGACTTTCTAGTTACAATCAATAGTTTTGATTCCCTATTTTACAAAAGAAAAACAGTTAAATCTCCACTAAATAATTCATGCTAAAATAATTCCCAGACATGTTAGAATTAAATGTAATAATATTGAGACAAAACTTACATATTGCATACTCTCTGTTGATTACTGCAGCAAATGCTCTCTCTATAAAAATGCTTTAGTCCTCATTCTTTTCATTTTATTTCATTATTCTACAGATAAGAAAGCCAATTTGCACAGAGGTTAAATAACATTGTTCAGCGTGACACAGCTTATACGTGTTCCAACAGCCATCTCAGACTTAACATGTCCACAAATAAATTCCTAGACTCTCCCTAGAAACATATCCCATCCTCTATCATCTCTGTTTGAGAAGATTATTTACTCAGTCATCCGGTTACTCAAACCAAAACTCTCAAGGCCATCTTTAACTCTTCTTACAGTTCATATGCAAATATTTTGGAAAATTCTGATAGGTGACAGTTCACACCATATTTCCCGTTTTGTTTTGTTTTTTTCCATAGTCTCCTAAGTGGTCTCCCTGCCTCCAACCTTGCTTCCCTACACCCTGTTCTCAATGAAGAAGCCAGAATAATCCATTAAAACATAAATCAGATCAGATTACTCCTTTACCTGGAATACTGCCCCATGGCACTCCCTAACCTGCAAGGTTTTACTCAGATGTCTCCATATGAATGAAGGCTATCCTGACAACTTCTCTAAAATTACAACCCACCATCACAATCTGACTCACCAATACTTCTAATTCCCATATCCTTTTCTTTTAATCACTCTCTAAAATTGTCTATAATTTACTTACTTAATATGGCTATTATTTTTTGTTTGTCTTCCCTAAAGTGTAAGTTCTGCAAGGGAGTGAATTTCTATCTTTTGTTCACAGATGTATACTAATCACCTAGCACAGTGCTTCACACTTAATGTAGACGCCATAAATATTTGTTGAATGAATGATGAGGCTTAGATTTCAAATGTAGGCAGCATGACTATAGAGTCCATAAAATCAATGACTAAGCAATTCCATAAAAAATGAAATTATGAAAAAAATGTTTGAAAAAGTGGTGAACGTGGGAGGAGAAAAGGTTTTAGAAATATTAAAGTACTAGCAGAAATTACTCAGGAAAAATGTGATGGTTAAAAGATATAAGAATTAAACCTTTTTTAAAAACAAATAACATTAACCAAAGTTTTAACAATAAAAAATGAGCGATATCTGCTATAACTATGGTGAAGGATTAATGTTCTTTATATTAAAATCTATTATGAATCAAATGAGAATAAAAGCACCAAAACCCCTATAAGTATTGTAAAGGTATATAACTTACAAGAAAATAAACAAACAGCAAAGTAAATATACCAGGGGTGCCCAGAGGATGTATACACATGATTTGTATCATCCTTTGTTATCGGTATATATTATTACAATTTTAATAGTTTTTTCCTTTCTTAAAATGTGTATACATTTTTTGGCACCCTCTGTATATATCACATTTTCTAACAATACAACTCATTACATTGAAATGCCATTTTTTAAAAATAGGAAGTCAGCAAAAAATACAAAAAGAAAAGAGGGAAAGGAAAATTATGTATATCTCATGTTGATGAGGGCTCAGTAAAACAAGTACATCATGAGTTTTAAAATATTCCTACATTTTGACGCAGTGGCTCTATTTGTAAGAATCTATTCTGAGGAAGTAATCTGATGTAAAGACAAAAGTGTGTGTACAAAGGCTCTCAACAAAATCTTACAATAGGGAATCATATTATAAAAACACATCACATTTGCAAGACTTGAGAAATACTTCAATATTTCATAGAAATGTATGTGATTCATTAAAATAACTATTTTTGAAGAAAACTCGGTAACTTTGAAAATATTAACATTTTTTCCAAGGCAGCCAAAAGCTGTTGGTAGCCTAGTCCATGCTGATTAGATCAAAGCCCAGTTACAATTGAGGGCCAAACGAGGGATGCAAAACTCTGGAGCATGGGCTGCTGTCTACAGGCAGCTAAGCAGGCCCAAGCCTTCAAGGAGGGACCATGAGTGAGCCCTTGTGCAGAATAAGGGAAAGTCCTGGCCACAGAAGTAACTTGGGCTTCAAAGACAATGCTAACGTATTTCCCAACTTTGCCTAACATAAGAAAAGGCCATTATCATGTATCTGATAATGGGATCATTATATACAGACTATTGCTGTCACATAAAAAGCTAATAGTGAGACATGTACAAAGCTAAATTTTCCCAATACATTTCTCTGTGACTGTCTCTAACTCTGAGATATAGCAGCTTTGAAAGGAAGTGCTTCACACATTACATATCAGCTCCTAAGTGTAAGAATAATATTTAGAAGTGAACTGAAAGTCGAATTCCTAAAACAATTGTAATTTTAGTTCTGTGTTATATTTTAGCTATGAATAGGCATTCTAGGGAATTGTTTTACTGCTATCATTTCTTGGGTCACTTGTCTTTTGTTCATTTCAAAACAAGAGTGCTTTCTTATTTTTCTGACTAAGGTGCTGAAAAGAAATTTCCAGTCAGCACAAAATATTTTATTACAAATTACTTGACTTGCATGAATTGCGTTTTAAGTACAGTGTATGTTTGTGGAATAATACCACATTCGTATTTTAAAATGGCAAACAAAAACAAAAACAAACCTTCCGCTTTCTATTGCTAATGACTGTAGTATATGTAGTTCACTGTGCTGTTCAAATAGATTTCAAATAATTTTACTGTAATTGCTAATCATTTTAGTAGGTGGCATGAGGTTAGCAATCAATAATCACATGAAACTGTTGAAAATGAGGCCCAGGGATCAATAGAACATTTTTCTTCCCATGGAAACACAGCCTGCTCTGACGGCTGTCCTCGCTGTTCCTTTCTGTTTTGTATTTATTATAGGTTCACAGGCACATTTCTTATGGGAAAAATAACAGATTAGGGAAATAGACAAAATGCCTCTACCAGCATCATGGCAGAGGAGGCATTTGTTATAAAGAACATACCCTAAAAGAGGCAGGAGGGGGTATATAATTTGGTAGAGATGCTAAGTTGCAAAGTAAATTTCTTAATCTCTAATCAGTGGGTATGTGTTGGTTCTGCTCCACTTTATTTTGAATGTATTTTTAAATGTACTATAAAGACATACACTCATCTCAGTATGTAGAATCTGTTAGGGGGTTATTTTTGAAGACACAGTCAAACAGAATATGTAGGATTTTGTTTATCAAGGAAAGACAAAATGGTACATCAATACATGTTAGCTTCACATTTGTTTCTTAGGCATTAAAACATTTAATTCTGATGATTAATGGGAATATGTTATTTTATGAAAAAAAAAATACAAAAACACAGTTGCATTGCATAAAGTAGATTTTTGTATATATTGGCCCCCTGCCCTTGTTAGAAAGTGGATTTATACTTGTTATAAAGTTCATTACCATGTCTACAGGTAGATGTGTTCTTGCATATTTCATAAAAGCCATCATTTACCATTCAGAAAATTTAAAAGCCATTTAAAGATGTTAATATATTTTTGTGGGAAAGAGTAAAATGAGATTCAGTGAAAGAAAGGACTACTTTTGTTGCTCCAGCCTTCGTTTTCTGGAGAGATATTATAGGAACCAGGTTTGCCTCAGTGTGTCTTAGTATTTTGGAGGAGATATCACCAGGTAGTGCTCCCAGAAATTTAGAACTCGGATCAAGGCTGGGTTTGAGAAAACCCCAGAGGAGAGCATAGTAAGCTAGAGAAAGAGAGAGAGAAAGAGAGAGAGAGAGAGAGAGAG
>NW_017731637.1:297025-363000 GCF_001890085.2 Hipposideros armiger | reverse complement strand
AGAGAGAGAGAGAGAGAGAGAGAGAGAGAGAGAGAGAGAGAGAAAGATTTAGAAATAAGAAAAGTAATTTAAAAGAAAAAAAGCAGCATGCATGTCACAGTAGTGGGTGATCTCTATCGACATCCTCTGCTAATGTAAATACTCAAAAATACATACATACATACATACATACATACATACATAAAGCTAAACTCTTGTGGACGAAGGAGGGAATGTATATAACCAAGGAGGACATTCTTTAATTTTGCGCTTTGGAGTCTGCGTGTGGGGGCCGGCTTGCCGCCTACTCTGGACTTCCTTGGGGAATATTCTTTGGGAAGAAGCTGGTCCTCCACGCTGCCGGCACAGCACTGATTCCCAGAAGGAGAACAGCGCGTGGCTGAGACCAGGGGGAAAGGGTTGTCACCCATCTGTTGCACCAGCGCGAAGCTGGAAGCAGGCATCTGCTCAGATGCGGTTGGCGACTCACAGCACCCAGGGCTTTAGGACAATAACGGAAATCTAGGAGAAACCGAAGGTTCTCAAACAGGATAATCGCTAGCTAAAACTCCGCATAGACGCCACTCTATTTTACAAATGGACTTACAAGTCTTGGGGTCTAAACCAGCCAAGCCTCGGTGAGTGACAAGCTGGGAATCACCGCGTCGCAGTTACAGCAAGTAAGTTAGTGCCAACTTTGCCAATATATAGCTTTACCTCTCCTCACTTGAATCGTATTTTCCTGTGTGTGAAAACCAAAGAGATTGGCCAAGTTATCTCCTGGCTCAGCACGCTGATGAGAGCATCACTCACTCACCCAACTCACTCACCCACTCACCCACTCACCCACTCACTCACCCACTCACCCACTCACCCCACCTGACGCCGTGGAATCTCGCGCTCCCAGGCTGGTGCGTGTTTGGGGTATTATTTAATATTTGAAAACTTACTGATTTCCTATGCCTGTTGGAAAAGACCGAGCTGGGTGGGGGTGGGAGAAAAGCTGTGCCTCCTCGTTTCTTCATGCGACTGTCTCGATTGTTGTCACTAGTGGCAAGCCGCGTAGTCCTGCTTTTGCAGGGGAAGTCTGACACCTTGAGGACTGAAGAAGGGGTGCCTGAACCCAGAGAAGTGGGAGTGGGGGAAGCTTTGAGTTGCGGAGTGGGGGTGCGGGTTACTTTTTCAAGTCCAGCGACCTGCCGCCTGGGTGCTTGTTTACTGGTGTGGGAGCTGGGCGTTCAGAAGCCTAGTTCTGGCACGAACTGATCTCGGACATGCCTGCAGAGCTCGCCCAAGGCTGGAGGTGTGTCTCGCTTGCATCCAGGACCACAGGGTGGGTTCTGGCCACCAACTTGCCTGGATTATGGTGAGCTCGCCTGCCCAACTGGCTGACCTCGAGCAGTTGGTGGTGGGAGGCCGAGGGCTATTCCGGGGCACCTGAGCCTGGAACCCAGCTTCAGCGTCTGCCGGTGCGCGGGTCCCCTCCACCGCCACGCAGAGCCGTGCGTGGGACGAGCAGCTTCAGGGACTGTCCCTTCCAAGCCGGGTCTGTGCGGACCCGGAATCAGGTAGTCGCCGGGGACCGAGGGCGGGATTCCTTCCTCTGGGCGCATCCGCTGTCATCCGTGGGAACACTAACTTTATCCGCAGGGATCCTTGGGGGCGGGGGTGGGCGAGCTCTCCTCCGCGGGCGCTCACCTCCCCTTCCAGGGCTGCCCCTCCCCCGCCTCCCATGGCTTCGCTCTCAGAGCATCCTCTCTCCGCCCAGTTCGGTGCCAGCTGCGTGGGCTCCAGCTTCGTGCGTTATCCTTGGAATGCTTCGAAACTCGGTGGCGACTAAGGAAATCCCATTGGAATTTGCCGGGCGTGCTCTCACCAGGCATACCACCCGCTCCGCCAGTCCTTGGATCGATCCCTCTTCAGCCAGAAGATTGCAACTTTGCAGGTAAAGAGGGTGTCGCCTCAAACAGAGCTCCATTTGCCCGGAGCTTCACCTCCTCTCCATTCTGGGATCTCGGTTAAGTTTCTCAAGCTTCCTGGGAAGCAGGCTCCCTCTCGGGAGGCGGACAGACATCCCTGGGGGGTTATGAGTTCAAAAGGCTCCGGCTGCATGGTTTCTCTTTAAGTCTCCAGACGGGATTTGTGAAGCTTTCCGTGGTTGACCAGGGCTGAACAGGAGTTTGGGGATGCTTCTCAGCCTCTCAAGCACTAGACTTGAAAGCAGGGGAGAGGGCGAGGAGTGAACCCCTTGTGTGACTTATATGGTAAACAAAGCGGCTGCAGCCACGCTACGGTGCTGGAGAGGAAGGCTGTTTTTAGCCTTTTATGCATTGGGAGAAAAGGGAGATTTTGGTGGCCCCCGGGCGTATATGAGTGAGCCCTAGACTCTCTGGTACCTAACCTGGGGGAATGAAGAAAGGTTAGAGACTGATATCCTGTTGATCAATTACCCTCTGCGTCATTTTCATTCTCTATCAAGAAAACAGAAATACTTTTATCCCTGTTACTGGACCCAAGCTAGGGATTCCTGGTTCGCTTGGCAACTGAAATTAATTCCAATGACCCTGTTTACTACTTGAGTAAATCACTGGGATTCACAGCACAACTTATTCCAGCTGTGAACTCAGCTGCCTTTTGTTACTAGTTACTAGAGAATATTGGAAGAGGATGGAGGGTGTAGAGAGGCTGAGAAAAGGGAGCACTTCTCTTGTCTGTATCCACTATGTTGTTCCCTGTCCACATGGTTTCTTTGGGGGCTTTCCCAGTACAATTCCGCACCTATAAATTGCAGCAGGTTGCTTACTGAGTAAGCACCAAGCCAAAGGAGTGGGAGGAGGCAGAAGCAATGTTCACTTGTCTTATTAAAAAGAAATTTAGAACAGATTTGTAAAATAAACAAAAAAAATATTTTGGGTCTCCTATCTTTTTGGCTTTCCTATCATGGTAGTCACAACACAAAGCATGTTACTAATTCTTTAAGAAAAAAGGTTAACTAGAGATTTTTTTTTATGGAAAACTCTGAATTAGACAATGAGAGTAAGAGTGGATAGATGTGTTAAAACATTGCAATCATTATCACTGTGCTTTGGCTTACTATTTAATCTTACGTTTGTGATATTCGTAATGCCTACTTTTATTCATCTGAACAGTAGACTATCCCCCACGTTACGTATTTAAGGCAAAAAATCGATGATATAGGGATAATTAGTACTTCAGATATTAGAATCAAAATTTAGTAAGACATCATTAAACGCTTAAAAAAACTATATGAATTAATGCAGTTTTGCAAATCAGCACATTAGTAGACATTATATGGGCTTTATCAAGGTATTTTATGCAAATATCTTGGATTAACAAAGCTTAGTACAGCTAGAGAAGAAGAAAGCTCTTACATTGTTTATGAATAAGAGACCAGAGAGCTGGAGAGCCTTTCAATAGAGCTCTGATCAGAGCTCAACTACTCTGCTAAGCTTGCAGCTGTGAAGAACTGACAGATTTACACCAAGAAAGTGATGCACAAAGAAATACAAACAGGTCAAAGAAACTGATATATAAGAGGTGCTTAATATTCATTGAGTCAATGAATATATAGTTAGATAGATAGTTAAAATAAAGTATAGTGAGATTTGTAATTTGCACATTTAGAAAGAAAAGTTCCTCCTCTTAAGTAAGAACTTGAACTTGGGCATTCATCAAAGCATATATAGTATCTAAGTTCCACAGATAGAAGAAACTTGTGTCTTTAGGAAAACCTGTCAAACATTAACAATGTTTCTAAAAGTCTATGATATTGAAAAATAAGACAAGTTTCAATATACTTGCTTAATGATCATTCTCAAAGATTTATAAGAGGTGGAAATTATTTCCATTATTTATAACCTTTAAAATTTTGTAATTTTGGTGTTATTTATTTCTCTGTTGAAGTTCTTTTCCAGAAGGTCAAGATCAAAATGCACAGAGAAAGCTATGAGAAAATTAAACTCCTGTGTGAATTTTATGCCTGTTTTTATTATTAAAATAGTAAGAGACCAAATAACTTTCCATTTAAGGTAACCTTAATTAATTCAAACTTTACATAAATAGGAAACACCAGAAACATTGCTTTCATTCTTTCTGATTAGGGGAAATTTGAATATCATGTTCAGTACACATATTTTAAACTTTTTACTTAAACACTATTATTAACATGATTAAATTTCTGTCAAAATGTAATAATAGCCCTTAGGATGTACTGGTTAACCTTACTGACTTAAAAGACACGTTCACAAGTATATTGTTGAAAATATTGTCATATTTTTATACTTGCACGTTTAATTGCCAGGATAATTGATGGCAATTCAGATTATCAACATTATATTTAGCAGATGAAAATTAAAATAATCTGCCTTTTCTAATTGATGCACGTATTGGAACAAAAATAAAGATATGCACAACAACTTTGGTCAATATTTAATAATGCTAAAGAGATGAAGGATTTTGTAAATCATGATAGATACACAAAAAATGGTAAACAGTAGCTAGGACAGTAAAATTGGACTGAATATTTTCTTTTGAAATGTGATTGTTTCATTTTTTTAAAATAAGCTAGGTGAATGTAAATATAACAAACTCTTACATTTTTCTTTTTCCAAAATTATCATTGCCAAACATTATACAAGATCAAATTCAAAGGTGCACCTTGACTTTCTACATGGTGTTGTCGGGACTAAATTGAAATCAATGTTTTTCACCTCTTCAATATCTATGGAAAACCCACCATAAGCATTTTGGGTATCATTAAAAGTGAGGTTGAAGACAGAGATCAAAATAAAAACCTTGTCCTTTCATGTAATTTATGCCCAATCACCTCCCTATGCTAAATAAACATTAGAACATGTTCATTCAATCGGACATTTACTTCTATCTAGTTGTATGGAAAACTTGCTTTAGAACTCTTTCCTCTCCTTATATTTTCTATTTCTAATACTCCCAGATGCATTGAGACTTGAATATTTTGAGAAATTTGAGAATATTTTGATCAGAGATATAATACAGCCATATTCTTTTAATCAGCACAAATATAGGCCTGATGTCTGAGAACATTAGTTCTCCAAAATAAATCTATGATGAAAATACATTTAGGAAAATAAGCCATTCATCTGTGAAACTGAAAATTGAAGACACAAGCATTGACAATATATCAGTGTATAACTACATTGTTACTTGAACCATTTGGTAAATAAAGTGATCTATTTAAATTTTTAAAAAATTTCAGTAATCCTTCTGAAACTTCAGTTTTACTTAAATAGGATATGAAAGAGAGATAATAATTCCAGCACCTGATCTTCTCTTATAATTAAACTGTTTATGACATTCCATTAATATTAGTGTGTGTTTAGTGTCCTTTTAAAAAAGTGTTCCCTTTGAAATACAGCAGTATGATAGAATAATGGCTTCTTGAGAGGCAACAGATGATACATGGACAATTTTACACATAAAATTAGAAATGTTAATTAAAACATTAAGTTAAAAATATGCCTTGATAGCTTTATCTAGTACACTGCATTCTTTTTGAGAAATGGCAAGTGCAATGAATTGAAACAGATATGCATTCATTATATTCTGCTTATAGTTTGCTATTATGTTTTTGAAATATGTTGAAAAAGTCACCATAAGTAATTTACTCAAACAAATACAATCAAGAATTAAAATTTACTTAAGACAGAAAAACAGGAGCTATTATAAAAAAAGGAAATAACGGAAGAAGCAGAGGGCCAATATTTATGGGCATTTAATGTATGCCAGGCACTATGCTAGAAACTTAAAAAAACAAAACAAAACAAACAAAAAAACCCCATATTTTTTATGTTTATCCTCACATCTACCTTAATACCAAAGTATTATTAACACCTTTTAAATCATATAAAAAAATTAAATTCACACAACTGTTTTGTAGTAGTCAGGAATTAAACCCATGCCTACTTGGTTCCAAAGCCAGTATTGTTTTTACTTAATTCTTATAGTTTGTAAGATAAAATTAGTGAAATTTTACAATATTCATACATTCATTGGATTCTTACAGCTATTTCTTTCTTTAATTTTTAAAATATTGTAATGTAGGGACATAAACCCATTATGAGGCTTGAATACAATGTTCACTATTCAAAGCTCTATCAGTTTGAAGTAGAGCAGGAGATAAGCTATTTACCTCAAGCAGGTTGTTCTCAAAGTTATTTTCTTTCTTACTCTTGAATATAAATGTACTGTTGTATTATATATGTAGAAAGGAATAAAAAGGTTTATTTTCATGGATAAAATTCAAGGTTATATATTTCTCTTTAAATAGTCATGAGATTATAATTTCTAAACAATGTTCTCATTCAAAACTTTAGAACATCTGTAGGCTGTTAGTAAAATATCTTTGTGTATATAAATAGCAGTCATGTTAAGACCTGTTAGGTTTATAGTGCATCTTATCAAAGTCATATAAAATTTTCCCGCAAGTGTTTTGTCTTAATTTTATCTGAAATTTTAATTGCCTATTTATTTTTAATGTCCCTTGGTATTTAATGAGGATGTAGCTCTCATTAATATATTCCCAGAAGACATCTATCAGCTGATAGCACATTTTAAGAATTTTAAACATATACCTGCAGTTAAAACTGATGTGTGTATGTCCAAAGACCTATTGATATTGAAGTTGAGTAATTTCTTTGACTATATGTAATACCATTACAAAAATTAACCATGAAGTGGTATCCATTCAGTAGATATTTGTTGAATATTAGTAAATGAATAATTGAATAAATAAATTAATGACACAAGTAAACTCTTCATCTTTGGATTTTCTGGCAAAGCTCCCTCTGTATTGCTTCCTGTCAAAATATTCTCCAAGCATTTAAGCCTAGCTCAATATTAGTCTCCTTGAAAGTTTCCTTCTTGTCTTCAGGTAGGTAGAGGCCTACCTATCTCCTGAACTAGACAGTAAACTCCTTTAAGAAACCCAGAGGATGCTCAAAAACTTTGTGAATTAGATTGTCATAAATATTATGCTTTTGTAATTGAACATAATTAATTTCACAGTTTTATAATACCATTGTTGGCTGAATTTTGAGCACATTTATTTATATAATGAAGCCAACTGTAATAATAACATTACATTTATGTGATATACTGAATACCATGTTATTACCTATGTTAAAAAATAATTAACTCATATTTATTCAATGGATATGACTTCCAGTCAACTAGTTACTCCATAATGCTCATTTTCACAGGATTTATATAACCAATTATTAATGTGTCTTAGTTTGAGTGGTACTGTGCTAGAATTTTTAAGGGAGAGTTTTTGTTCCATTACCTATGAGAAGTGTGGTTAGAGTTGAAAGAGGACAGGTACAAGTGTTTCTCAGAAATACCTACACTGAACTAAAGAAAATCAGAGGCTTCTTTGGGGTCATTATATTTGACAAATTAAGTTGAGAATTCAGGTCAAAGACTTACAGTATATGATGCCCAATTATGAGTGACATGAGCTTTTTTTCTTAAGTCTTTCCATTCTGCTTCACTGAGATTAGAATTGTTACAAATTAGGGTTTATGAAAAGAGTTCAGATACTCTGTTACATTTTTAATGTATTTTACCTCTAAACGATAGTGGAAAAACAACACAACCTGTGTATACCAGGATCATTGTTCATAGCATATTATGTTGTAATTTTTATTTTCACAGAATTAATATAATTAGTGTTCAATATATGCTTTTTGAATGGATGAGTGGAATAAATGAATATATGGATGATTGGTTGGCTGTCAGGTGTTATGCTCAACCCCTTTATTTAACAGGCTATTCTTTCAATTAACTGGGAATACACCAATAGGGATCCCCCAAAACAGGAGAGGACAGGCATGATGCATAGTGTACATTGAGTGAAGAATGGGGAGTCCAACATGCTTTATATGTGCTCTTCCCCACTGTTTGTGACAGCATGGGTGCCATTTTATGTAAAGATGTTTTTCATGCTAGGAGGAGTGAAACTGCACACCCTGAAGATCACATTGAAGGCTACACTTTAAGTAAATACTCTTCTGTGGTAATTGTAGTTTGACAAGCACAATTGGGCCATGTTTAATTTCATCTAGAGTCATATGCATATATACATGGATTGCTATGTAAGTAATAAGGAATAATAAAGAGTGGAAGACTGCTCCTGGGTGATAAACTCTTAAAGTAATACTACAGATCAATGATCAGAGATAGGGAGATAAAAATTGTTAGCAAAGAGAATAGAATAGCCCATAAGACAATTGAATTTATTTGCCAATAACTTTTAACTGTAGTATGATTTGTTGTGTAATAAAAGATTTTGAAGCTCATCTAATTCAAGAGTCTCTATTCAAGCAAGACTCCCAAATCTTGCTAAATGATTTTTATATAATATATTATATTACACACACACACACACACACATACATGATTCTTTAGTAAAAGATTATTTAATGCATGACAATCACTCTTCCAGATGCTAAGAATACAGAGACACACATATTTTCTTTTCTTTAGGATTTCAAACAAAGGAGTCTTATAAACCTCTTATTATCATGTTCCAGTATCCGATATTAACTTACACACATTTTACTGTTTCATTGTCTCCTAATCTTTTCTCATGGAAATGGAGAACTCATTAAGGAAATAACACAATCATATTAAAATAAATATAGCCTATACTTGGGATTAAAAAAATAATTGGGTCAAGTTGGAAGAAATCCTAATGCATCATCCTTGCTTCAAATTACTTAGGTTTTCCCACTATAAATCTATGCTAAATTTAAATAACATTATTGATACTATTAAACATGGTACTTTCCTTTTGTATAGATATTACTAAATTACCATTCAAAGGCAATGTATTTTAGGAGATAAGTTGTTTTCCAAAGTCTTGATGGGTTTATGGTGACACATTCACATTTTGTTCTTTGCCCAATCATTCTTGGAATCAATGAAGCAAACTTAAGTGAAGAAGCCAGTTTCAGAGCTACGGATGTAGTGACTTAGATCCTCACCCCTACATCTTTGCCTTGGGGCATAAAAGATCTTGACTCAAGATATTATTGGAAGGGTAAATCCATTCTAAAATCATTTCACAGTTCTCAGTAGGCACTGTTCACATATTGTAGTGAGCTCATCTGTCCACAGCTGAGAATGTACTGAAGACCTGGAAACAGGCCATCTTTCTGATGTTCTTAAATATTGGACCCCCAGGTCTGACCACCACACTGCATTTCTGAAAGTGATGTTGAATAACTTTGTATGTCAACTATAATTATATATACATATAGTCACAGGACGTGGAGTAGAGTGTGGGAATGGAGTAAATTGAATTGTAATAGATAAGTATGATATCAGTGGTAGAAGGCAGTAGATGGGGGAGGGGAGTTGTTTCTGTGGGAAGAGTGAAAAGGATAACTATTGCATTGTTCTGTATACCTGAAACTAACAATAAATAAATAAATAAATAAATAAATAAATAATAAATATTGGCCCCCCCAAAAAAGGGATTGGACTGGCTATATTAATCTTTTTAAAATCATTTTTTGGGACCTATATTCCTAGGACTACCCACTCTTTGTCAAATTTATGCTTTATGAGAGTCTTCATGTGAAACAATCAGAGTGCCTACCTCTAAGCCTCTGAGAATCTCTACGATTAAAGAGAAAGAAATATTTCTAAAGAGCACTCAAAATTTAGGGTTATTTTTCCTCTGTAGGACGTTGAATAGCTTTGTATCTAAAAAAAAAGATATGTCCCTCTGCGTGTGCTGTATATGAAGAAAATGCTGGCAGGAGGAAAGAGTTATTTGCTTATCTGGTTCATTTTAACCTCACAGCTTAACATTTTGATTTGTAATGTGCAAGCTTAGAGAGCTGAAGTGCATATTTTCATTTAGCATTCTAGCACGTTCTTGGAACAAAGTGAACCAGCAAATGATTTTGCCCTTTCCTGAATAAAAGAAGCTTTAATGAAAAAATGTCTCATTATAATAGTAGTTACAATAAAGAATTTTTAGAACATATAAAATATCAACAACTTTAACTTGAAGAATAAAAACTGTTTTGTATTATGTTGTACTTAGCAGTGAACCATTAAAACCAGAACTTAAAGCATAACTTTGTAATTTACAGAGGATGCCAAAAAAAATGTGTACACATTTTAAGAAAGGGAAAAACTGTATTAAAATTGAAATACAATGGAAAGAGAACTGACTCTGGTTGATGAACACACAATGTGATAGATAGATGATGTATTACAGAATTGTACACCTCAAATCTATGTAACTTTGCTGACAATTGTCATCCCAATAAACTTTAATCAAAAAAATTAAAATACAATGAATGATGCTAACATTCATTTGATTAATGCCATCTTTTGAGCAAATGTCATGTGACACATACTACACATTGCTCCATCTGTAACTCAATTCAACTTTGAAAAGTAATACATAGAAAACATCTCTTCAATTGTGTGCATTTTTTGGCACCCCGGTATTTAAATACATTTTTATTAGTTATTATAAGGCTGTTATTGAAATATTGGATACAATTAAGTATTGAAAAATTCCCCTTTAGAATAATAGTTAATGGTAGTAATTTTTGGCAACACAAAAATGAAAAGATCATTTTTTGTAATATAATATTTTAGCTTCTGTTTTTTTAAAAAAACATAGATATTTACAAAGTCAAAATATGGATAGGAGACATCCTGATTGAGAAGATATAAGCAAATTGAATATTTGAAATGATCCATTGTTGAATAACCTAGATATATTTGAAACATATAACCTTGATTCATTTTGGTTTATTTAAAGAATGTTATTTGAAAGGTGAGCTATATTGTTATAATCCTGTTGGTTTTAAGATTCAAAATAAGATCTTCTATCTATACAAATACACAGGGATAATGCATCAAAATATATGTGATTAAAGAGAATCTCTGCTCATAATATGCATTGGCATTTTACAAGTGTTTCAGGGTCTGTCAGGATTTATTTTGATTATTTTAATAAAAATGAAGCGGATATACAAGTATATTAAAGACAGTGACTGCTCAAAGAGTTTCATATACTCTTTAGTTCATTTCCAGTGCAACATTCTGTAACATGTACTGCTCCCACTCCATCAGTCCTCTACTTACAGATGGACACCTTCAATTGTGTAATCAGTCCTGGGGTAAGTCTCCTCCCTCATGAACTGGAGCTATGACAGAGGAGCTGCCACATACAAATGCACACTCCCTGCTTCCTCAACCAGACCATGGCAGGGGTGATGAACATTTATTTTTCTGAACATTTATAAAATGGTGGTAAGATCCTGTGTTCATGGTGAAATTTCATTGTAACCTCTATTGAATTATGACTTCTGATGAAATATCATTACTATTTCTATTTTTCTTCTAACATATTTATGAAAAAATAAGCCAAGGAGGGTTTAAGGAAAGGATTTTAAGGACAGAGATTTCATATTGTTACATTTTCCTTTGGTGTACAAGAAAGGGCACAGTGAGTTTAATCTATTGTGTTTAAGAAAACGTTTACTTGTACTGTCTGTACCATTACAACGAAAAAAAAATCATTACAGGGTTGGTGCTGGGATTTCTGGCCATTTTTGTATTTTACACTAAAATGAATGCTCGCTATAATCATAAGGGTAAATACTAAAAAATATTCACTACATATATGAATATTTTCACATCTTGTCCGAAACAGCAAAATACTTAAGATATATTATTGATTTATTAATTATAGGTTACTATTTTTTAAAGTTTAACATTTTAATTCATGCAATAAATATTTTCAGTTTATCTTCCTAAAATTCTTAGTAGCACTTAGAAAGTGTTTGCCAATTATTTGAAATATAAATGTAAGAACAACCAATACCAAATATTTATCTAACATTTGATGAGCTACTTTTGTCTTTATTTCTTACCCTACAATAGGTTAAATTAAATTTGAGAAATAGTATATTCTTCTTTAAAAAAGTAAATTTTATATAGGCCCACACATGCATTTGTGTGTGGGGGGGCGGGGTGGTGGGCATGGGCTGATGTGGATAGATTATTTTGTTCAAGAACAATTACATATCTGTTTTATTTTCTATTTTAGTTCTCTGTTTTATTTATAATTGTAGGTACCACACCTACTGCTTTTAGATGCCTTCCATTACTTGGAGCACAACCATGCCTCTGTGGAGAAGCAAGAGTTCTCTTTTTTCTGTTTAGTGTCAGTGAATTTTGTCAGTGGCAATGAATTTTCTAAGATTTTGTTTGATTGAAAATGTTTTCATTTTCACCTCACTTTTAAAGCTATTTTCATAGTTGGATGTTTTAGGTTGGACATTATTTCCTTTCAGAAAATGTGTCACTGAATTGACAGTTGACTTCCATCTTTGCTATTGAGAAGTCAGCCATCATTCTGATTGTTGCTCCTTTGAGGGCAATATTTTTTATTGCTTTTATGTGTATTTTTTAGTCTTTTGGTTTCAGTAGTTTTACAATAATGTACCTAGGTGCTCTCTTTGGATTTACACTGCTTGAAATTTGGAGCATTTCTTAAATATGAATTGGTATCTTTCATCAGTTTTAGAACATTCTTGGTCATTATCTTCAGATATAGTTTTGGACTTTTTTTTTCTTTCACCCTTAAAGACCTACAGTTACACCTTTTTATCTTTTTATTATGTGCCATATTTCTATTATTCTTTCAATTCTTCTTTTAATGTATTTTCCAATCATTTCTGCTCTCTGTGCTATAATCCAGATACGTTTTATAGCCTTATCTTTTCATAACTGAATCCTCTTTTTTTAACCATGCCCTAAAATGCTGTTAAACTTATTTATTAAGTTATTAACTTCAATTATTGCATTTTTCACTTCAAGTATTTATTTTCCATAGCTTTTAGATTTCTCATAAACTTTTTTTCATTTTCCTATCTAATTTCTCAAGATCTTGAATATTTGCTTTAAAGCCTGAGGCTGATGCCTCTAATAACAGGGTTATGTGTTAGTGTGTTTTTCTTAATTTTTTCTTGGAATGCCTCATACTTTTTATTTAAAGGTGAAAAATATATCAAAACTGTAGAAGCTTTGCTATCCTCTCCCAGAGAGGATACACCTTATCCTCCCCCTGGCAGTCAGATAGGATGGAGTGGGCATCTTAGCTGAGGAGAGGCTAATTTTCAGACTTTGCAAGACTCCATGAATCCTTGGTTGACCCCATTACTGTGTTATAGGTCCCCAGGGTCTGAGAACCTTGGCTGTTTAATAAAGCCACTTCTCCTTGCAGGTTCCTAAACAATGAATGTTTTCTCAGCGTTTTTGTTAGATTGAATACTGTGCTTTAATTTTCATCAGCTTTCTGATAAGTGTCTTACTTATTTTCCTGCAAAGCTTAAGATCTTAACAAATGCCTCAAGAGAACTGGTGCTAAATGTGACACTTCCATCTGTCTCCCTTCTTACTGGACATGGGAACCTTCGTTCTGGTTTCCCTAGCAAATGCCTTGAGGGTTTGTAAAAGATTGGCTAATCTCTCTGTAGTTTCTCCCTATTTGAGATCTTGGCTCCCCAAGTCATAGTTAGCTCTGCAACTCTTCTTCAGACAGAGGTTTTTTTTGTTGTTGTTTATTGGGTTGTTTGTTTATATTTACTCAGCTTTTCTAGGTGTTACCAGAAGGGATGTTAGTCCCCTGCTTGCCATTGCATCTCAGTCAGAAACTTAAGTCCTTCCTTTATATTTCAACTTTAATGCTGAAAAATTTGGTCAAAATGTTTAAATAAAGAAAGTATACTATAATGGTACAGTATAGATATATATAGTTATACCCATAGAGAGGCAAATATAGCATCTGCCAAAGAGTTTTGGAGTCTTTAACCTGATTTTTTTGTTAGCACAAAAGTAACATTATTTTTGCAAAATTATGAAGTCTTTGACATTGGAAACAAAACAACCACTTTAAAGATATTTTTTAATAAAATAATAAATTATAAGTAAAACCATATTAATGTGGCATGAATCAATTGAAATTAAGTTCCAACTAATAGCTATTTCTTATTGAAGAGTAAACGCAGTATAAACTGAACAAAAACTAGAGGCAGTATAATGCAGTAGTAATTTGACCTCTGTCATTGAGGTGAGATTTTCTTTTTCAGGCCTGTCATTTTTCTTTATTTGTGGAATTGTAATTTCTTTGTCTGTGGTAATCCTTATTTCTCCCTTTCAAAGTCCATTATAAAAGGATGAGAAAGTGCTATCACTCACTGCTGTTTGTGTTACACTTATAAATGTTATTGCTAAAATTGCCCAAGGCCTGATAGAATATATTTTCTTTTTTTTTTTTTAAAGATTTTTATTGGGGAATTGGGGGAAGGGGAACAGACAAGTTGCTGTCCTTTTATTCTTCAGTCTAGTTGTGGAGGACGTTGCTTCACTGGCCCAAGTTGGCACCATCATTGCGCTCTTCCCTGGCGAGGCAGATCAGTCACCAGCTTCTGGACGGCCGCTCACTGCGGCTGCTGGCTGCTCACGCTGGCTGCTGGCCGCTCACGCTGGCTGCTGGCTACACACGGTAGCCCATGGCAACCCACTGCCACAGGGGCTACAGCCTACACCATTGCCGGACTCATGGCAGCCCAACTCCAGGTTGAGCTGTTGTTCAGCATCTTAGCTGTGGAGGGCAGTGTCACTGGCCCTCATATTGGGATCTGAACCAGGGCCCTCTGGCGTCTCAAACCAGTTCTTAACCATTGCGCCATTTGGCCAGCCCTAGAATATATTTTCTTAAGCATGCTCTGCAGATGTGCCTAACATTGTATTGCACCAGATCATATAACTATAGACATCACCCAAACCTGCCTATGAGACAGCATCTGTGATTTTACCATGTGTATCATTAGAGCATATGTTTAATATAACTGCTAGTTGTTTTCATGTAATCCAAATCAGACCTTGTTTACCCTGATATGTGCATTATTTGTCTTTTAAAAATATATACCTTGTAGTTTTAATCAGTGCAAAAGTGGATGAGGGACATGCTATCTTTACAATACAAACTTGACAATGATTGGATCCCAACACAGGGTGGTCTCAGCTCTAGTCTGACAAAGTGAGAATTAGGTTGTCAGTGCTGAACCTTCTGGGACTGGATAATCTAAGTTTTTCCACAGCTATTTCAAGTTTAATGTTGACTTTAAGTATAACAAAGCCTTTGTGGATGGCTTGGGTGAAGCATCATTTAGGTTTGCTCAAAAGAAAGTTAGGAGTTAGATTAAATTCTAGACTCAATGCTGGTTGGTCATGCCCCAGATGGGAGATTCACGTTTGTCTTTTGGGCTGACATTCCTAACCTGTATATCTGTCCAAAATCTGATATCATGGTTGCGACAATGGTTCTCAGCACTACACCTGCTACCATGCAAAGCAGTTCATTTGATAGTCAACAGCAAGTGCACCATGTCGGAGCTTCAGAAGAACCCATCCTAATGCCAGACTTCCCTTCCAGTGGAAAACTTTGGCCACCAACCCCTAGATTCATCTAAGTTATGTGTAGAAACAGCTTGTTCCTTTTTTACTTCTCAGAAGTATTTCATGATGAAACACAGTTTTCGTATCAGCTGGGGCAACAACGTGGACAAGCTGGAAGGCACAATGATCCAGGGTTTCACTTCGCTGCCCCACCCTGAGCTACCTTTCTATCTAGCACCTGGGCCTCCATAGCTGCACACCCAGTCTCCCACCCAGGAAGCCCATAGATTTCTCCTAATGATCGGAACCTAGGCCTTTGCAATGGGCTCTAGTGGGATTCCAGCCAATCTCCTGGTACCTCTGGAGGGAAGTAACCAGGCTTCCCCAAAAGCTGTGGGAGGGATTTGGAGGAATCCTGAATACCTAAGACAGTACTTGAGGAAAGAGCAGATGTTTGATGTGTCTGAAACCCGAGCAAAGCATCATCTCATTTCTAGTCTATACACCTATAAAAGCAAGTATTTTAGTCCTGAATTCTTCCAGACTTAGGTACTTTATTTATTTTCCACACGCCATATAGATTTGCCATAAAGCTGTCATGCCGCTTTTCTCTTATTAGTACTAATGACCAAGAGCCTTCTCACAGACCTACCTAGATAATGACTTAACTAAATATTCAACCATCTGGGAAAAAATGGATCTAGTTTTCCCATGTGATGGGACTGGATCTGTTTTCCCCAGATATATATATATATATATATATATATATATATATATATATATATATATATATATATATATATATATATATATATTTCTTTAGATGAAAACATTTATGTTCTACTCTTAGCAAATTTCAATTATACAATAGTTTTATCCACTATATTCAGCATGTTACACATTAGATCCTCAGACCTTATACATCTTACAGCTGAAAGTTTATACCAACTTCTGCCTATTTCCCCCACTTCCACCCTGCAGTCTCTGGCAAGCACTTTTATACACTCTATTTATATGAGTTTGACATTTTTTAGATTCCACATATAAATGAGACCATAGAGTATTTGCCTTTGACTTTCTCCGTTGAGTAGATTTCACTTAGTATAATGACTGCAAGTTTCATCTGTGTTGTCTCAAATGGTAGGATTTCCTTCTTCTCATAGCTAATAATATTGCGGTGTGTGTGTGTGTGTGTGTGTGTGTGTGTGTGTGTGCATGCATGTGTGTGCATGTACATGCACACATGTGTACTGATGTGTATCATCTTTATCCATTCATTCATTATAAGACACTTAGGTTTTTTGTGTATCTGGGCTGTTTTGAATAATGCTGCAATAAACATGGAAGTGCCTGATGCTCAGTGATCTTAGGGAGTACTTCAACAAAAAGATAGGAAACATAAAAATTGAGATAGAAAACATAAAAAAGAACCAGTCAGAAATAAGGAACACTATAACTGAAAAGAATAATTTGTTAGAGGGAATCAACAGTAGATTAGACAAAGCAGATGATCAAAACAGTGATTTAGAAGACAAGGTAGCAGAAAATACTAAATCAGAACAGGAAAAGAAAAAAAAACCCAAAAAAATTAGGATAGTTTAAGAAGACTCTGGGACAATATCAGTGTACCAACATTTGCATCATGGGGATACCAGAATAAGAAGAGAGAGAGAGCAAGGAACTAAAACCTATTTGAAGAAATAATGATGGAAAACTACCCTAACCTGGTGAAGAAAATAACAATGCAAGCCCAGGGAGCTCAGGGAGTCCCAAACAAGATGAACCCCAAGAGGCCCAAGCCAAGACACATCATAGTTTCAATGCTAAAGTTTGCAGACAGAGAAGCTTAAAAGCAGCAAGAGAAAAGCAGTTAATTATCTACAAGGGAGTTCCCATAAAACTGTTAGCCAATTTCTCAACAGAAACTTTGCAGGCCAGAAGAGATTGGCAGGAAATATTCAAAATGATGAAAAGCAAGAACGTACAATCAATATTACTCTATCCAGCAAGGCTGTCTTTTAGAATGGGGGGCCGGTAAAGAGCTTCCCAGACAAGAAAAAGCTAAAGGAACTCTTCATCACCAAACCAGCATTACAAGGAATGTTAGAAGGACTTCTTTAAAATGGAAAACATACCAAAAAAATTTAAAAATGTAAATAATAAAATGGCAATAGCTACATATCTATCAACAATTACTTTCAACGTAAAGGGACATAATGCTCCAATCAAAAGATAGGGTGGCTGAATGGAGAAGAAAACAAGATATATGCTGCCTACAAGAGACTCACTCCAGATGAAAAGACACACAGACTCAAAGTAAAGGGATGGAAAATGATATTTCATGAAAATAGAAGCAAAAAAAAAAACAAATAAAATCTGGGATAACAATAGTTATACCAGATAAAATAAACTTTAAAACAAAATCTGTAACAAGAGACAAAGAAAGACCCAATATCCCACTTCTGGATATTCATCTGAAGAAACCCAAAATGCTACTTTAAGGGGATGTGTGCCTCCATATGTTCATTGTTGCATTATTTACAATAGCCAAGATGTGGAGGCAGCCTGAGTGTCCATCAGCTGAAGAATGGATAAAGAAGAGGTGGTACATATTTACAATGGAATATTGCTTGGCCAGGCAGTGGAATGGATTCTTGCCATCTGCAGCAACATGGATGAACCTGGAGGGTATAGAGCTGAGTGGAGTGTCAGACAGAGAATGACAGATGCAATGCAATTTTGCTTCTATGTGGAATCTAAAGAACAAAATTAACGAACAGGCTCAAACTCCTAAGAAACAAACCCATACATACAGAGAATATATTGATGGTTTCCAGATGGGAGGGGGTTGGGGGTGACTGAAAAAGGTACAGGATTAAGAAGTACAAATTGGTTGTTATACACAGCTCTAGTCATGGGAATGTAGAGTATAGCATAAGGAATTAAGTCCATAATATTGTGATAATGTACAGTGTGAGATGGGTACTAGATTTATTGGGGTGATAGACCATAGGGGGGTTGGGGGTAGGGTGAAAAAGGTAAAGACATTAAGAAGTAGAATTTGTAGTTACAAAATAGTCATGGGATGTAAAGTAAAGCACAGGAATATAGTCAATAATATGGTAATAACTATGTATAGTGCCAAGTGAGTACTAGACTTGTTAGGGGGATCATGTCTTAAATTATATAAATATCTAACCACTATAATGTATACCTGAAATTAATATAAAATAATATGGCATGTCAACTGTAATTGAAAAATTACAAAAGGGTGAATGAAAGGTGAAGGGGAATAAGAGGTTCAAATTTCCAGGTATAAAACAAATAAGTCATGGGGATGTAATGTACAGCATGCGGAATATAGTCAATAATATTGTGATAGCGTGGCACAGTGTCAGATGGTTGATGGACTTATGGTGATCACTTATTTAGGTGTATAAATGTTGAATAACCATTGTGTATACTGAAACTAATATAATATTTTATGTTAGCTGTATTTTAATAAAAATCCCTAAAATGTAAGTGAATATGGGAGTGCAGAGTATCTCTTTGAGATCCTCTTTTCATTTCCTTTAAATGTATACACAGAAGGTAGATTGCTGGTTTATATGGTAGTTCTATTTTTAATATTTTTAGGAAATGCCTAAATATATTTAAATATACCCTTCTGATGTCTTTTTTGAATAACATTTGAATTAAAGATTTCTAATTTTTAATAATCCTGTTTATTTGAAGCATTGCCTTTCAGACAAGGCCTATTGTCTGGAAAAGCTAGAAATATTTTTGGCCTGTAGTACCAGATACCTGACAACAGTGACAGTAAAAAAGTAGTATTAAATAATTTATGTGATTTTCTTCCTGGAATCAACCTGTATTTTGTTGATTGGATTTATCTTCCCAGCATTTGCACTGAGATAAGCTGTCAACAAGGTTGTAGAGTAAAACAAAAACATGGAAATGAAAGAAAATACATATTATTTTCTACTTGCAAAAATTCTGCTTAAGGTACAATTTGTGCCTGAAAATTATTTATTGATGATCTGACTAATAAAAAGATCATATTTCAGACTCAAATGTGATTTTTTTACAGTACATTACTCTAGGAGAATGGAATATTCTGGTTGATGGAATATTATGGTTAATAGCATTTGAGAAAAATGATAATGTGATGACACACTTTCACAATGTCTATCATCTGAATTGTGCTAAACCACTCTAATCATTTGGGAGGAAGTGTTTAAAAGCCTCAGAATTGATGTTACATAGACCCTAGTTTGAAACTTGACCTTCACATTCACTAGCTGGATAACCTTGTATACATTACTTATTATCTCTAATCCTCAGGTTTATCATCTGTAAACTGAGGATAAAAATATATAAAGAATAGTGCAGATGGTAAGATATGTAAAATATATCACAGTGCTGGGAACTTAATAATCCCTCACTAAGTGGCAGGATCATAGCTAGTAATTTATTACTGAAATTTAATTATGAAAATTGAGTTATAGCTCACCAGTTGTTTCTAAGTCATGTGACTATAATGTTTTCATTGAAAGCATTCTCTCTCTCTCTCTCTCTCTCTCTCTCTCTCTCTCTCTCTCTCTCTCGGTTAGAGAAATAGGTTAACCCTGGGTATGCCTGCATTGTAAAACAAGCAATGTTCTGGACCCTAACTACCATATTATTTAAATTTTAAGAGAGAGAGAGAGAGAGAGAGAGAGAGAGAGAGAGAGAGAGAGAGAGAGAGAGAATCAAAGTACCATTTTGGAGGCCAGGAACTCATGGCTTCTGCTATAGTCCTTCCCATCTATTTTGCAGTGCAGCAAGGATTCCTCTGAACTGACAGCGTAGAGCAAAAGGGAGAACATGATATATCCAGGAGCAAGCATGCAGAGCTTATAGGATATCAAAGCATCCTGTTGGTGGAAATACACAGGAAGTCCTGGTACTGGCCTAGTAGGAATATCAATAATACCAGTATTACTAGTGGTTAATATTTATTGAGCACATACATGCTCAATACATGGAAGCCTTTCTGTGTATTACTTTATTTAATTAGCAAACTAGCTGTATGAGGTAAGCTCCATTAAGATCTTAACAAGTAGCTAATAGCAAGCATGGTATCAGACTTACCAGGATTTCCATCTCAGCTCTGTCACTGCTGCGTCACTTTAGATAGTTTTTTTATTGAATTTTATTGAATATGTTTCTTTTTCCCTAAATGGAGAGTATTTTTGATAATTATAATCATGGATGAGGGCACTGAGACTTTAAGTCTCAAGGCCTTACAGCAAGTATGTGCAAGTGTAGAATATGAACCTTAGTATATATATTCTTAACTTCCCCTCAATGCTTCTCTCTATATAAGAATAAAGATATAATTAAAATGTGGCACACAGAGAAGTGGGCTTGTCTATTGTCTATATACAGATTGTGTCAGGGCAAAGAAAAGGTAAATGAGTACAACTGAATTATTTTTCTATTTTCTCTTCAAATAGATACAAATTCTAAACTTTTAGTTAAAAGAAAAAAAGAGGTAGCAAATTACCTGGGTTATTTTATTCAACTGATATATATTTGAGTAATTATTAAGTCTAACACAGTTTTAACTAGACAGTGTAACCCAAGGTCACTTAGGAGAAAGATAACCTAGGCCCAGCTTTAACTCTGCCACTGTGACTTTGCAGTTCAGTGTTTTCTTTGCAAAATTGGTCTAGCATCTAGATCAGTGGTCATCAAACCTTAGGGGACATCAGATTGCTGGGTTTTGCATCAGAGCTTCTGGTTCAGTGGGTCTGGGGTATCACATGAAAATTTGCATCTCTAGCAGGTTCCCAGGTCATGCTAATGATGCTGGTCCCACCCTGAGAGACACTGATCTGGATTGGTGGTTCTCCACATCAATGTTGTCACATTCCTACATCATCAATATGGAGTTTGATGCAAATAATTCATTATTAAGTCTGAAGTAGCAGTGTTTGAAAAAGATATAATAAAACTTTAGAGCACATTTATATTTATCCTGATAACACCACTCTTGATATATAAATCAATGTCCTGGGACTTGTGCATAGAAATAGGCTGCACATACGGATGCCATCCATCTTGTGTGTTGATTTGAAAAATAAATTTAAGAGTAAGAAGGCTGCAAACATTGAAGTTGTCTTCCACTTTTTTCACTTTATTTTTTTTGGCTATCCACCTATACCTTTTATTAATATTTTACCTGGTCACTGTCATGTCAGATTTTCCAGTGAATTCTTCTGCAGCCACTGGCTGCATATTACCTTCCCTTCTGTGCAACTCCAGCAAGTATCTTGGGTGTTATTAGTAGCTCCCAAGAGGTAGAGAAAAGAGAGGGACAGAGTGTGGAAGGATAAGAAACCCATGGTGCTTGCACACCATCACAAAGATGCAAGGGCAAGAAAGATTAAGTAATATAACAAAATTTTGGACAGGAACACAGATGAAGCATTTCATCTTCAACAAACAGAAGCACCCTGAATGTTCTAATACTGAAGAGAGGGGTGGTTATGGACATAGACCATATTTTACAATGAAATAGAAGGCACAGTTGCTTCCTGAGTGGGAAGGACTGGTAATTCTCAGGAGGCATGAGTGAAAAGTAAACACTTACAAGAGCCACCAAAGAGAATGGAAAAGTCAGTTGACCAAGACAAGTAAAGTATTGACTAACAACATTGAAAAGATAACTGACATTAGAAAATGGACTCCATAGTGCCAAAGATTCCCATGTATTTTTTGTTTTGTTTTTCTTCCAGCAGCATGTAGATATACATGTAGATATACAAGAACAAAATCAGAGAGTAGGATTTATCCAGGATTGATCCAGATGTGGTGGAGAAACAAAAGTCACTTTGAGCCAATTTAAAGATACATAATAGAAATTATGAGGACTCAGAGACAAAAAAATGTAACACAAGATAAATGATGAGAAAGCTTTCTTGAATGCCTTAAAATTTAATTAGGAATTGATGAGGAAAATAACTTATTTCAATGTGACAGTGTTTGTGGTTTAGAGTTTGTAGAAA
The DNA here is from genome assembly GCF_001890085.2 of Hipposideros armiger. Classification (NCBI taxonomy): domain Eukaryota; kingdom Metazoa; phylum Chordata; class Mammalia; order Chiroptera; family Hipposideridae; genus Hipposideros; species Hipposideros armiger. The sequence continues at coordinate 340,477 of NW_017731637.1, read as the reverse complement.
ATAATTTCCTTGCAAAAGCTTTATTATTTTTGTTCCCCTATCAGCAACATAGTTCATATTTAAACAAAAACTCAATGAGCAAAGTTTTGACTTTTTAATATAAGTAGCAGCCAGAAATACATAATATAATCAAAAACAATTTAGAGTAAATCTGACTTAAAGCATTCAAAAACAACACATAATTTAGGATAGAAAAAATAAGAATTTGGAAGTGTGGATAAGAGTAATAAAATTAAGTATCTTGTCAATATTGCACTCAGAATCTTTGAAAATCAGGTCGCTATGCAGATACATATGAATCATTTTTATCTTTTAGGTGAAACATTTGCTAATATGTATCTATGTAATGTGAACTCATATTACAGTATCAATAATTATACTGTCCATGTTTATGAGGTGTTAACAGGGTTTTGAAAAGTAACACCTTGGGTAGAAACAGGAAATATATCTACTTTTTGATTAACTATCTCTCAACTCTGTTATGATGGACTCCTCTTTCCTGCTGGAAAATGGCAATATAATTTTTTAAGTCACATTTAATTATTTAAGCTGTGTAGTTCTGATATCCAAGACTCAGTCATGTTCATTTTCCAATGTCAATTTCATATCCTATTCACCTAAAACCCTTTATTTTTACAAAAGACCATTTTTTTGAGTTATGGCTCTTGGGCAACTAACTGTGTCTTTTTTAAAATGTTTGTTAAAACAGGTGATTTTATGCTAACTTTGAATTCGTGCAAATATTATTTAAGTCCAAATACAAAATTGAATAATGAAGTTTCCTATTTTTTTGAGTATTTTGAGTTTTTAAAAGTTCAAGCTAGAGCTTTGATTGTGAGTTAAAATTAATAGGATCCATTTCATCTAAATGCACTAAATGTATGAGGGAAATGCAATCATAATATGAAGATAAATAGTATTCCAGTAAGTAAAAATTATTAATATATTATGATTTGTAAGCTCAGTTATAGAAAGTGATATTGAAGTATGAGCTAAATATTAATAGTATTTTGTAGGGATTTCTTATTTAAAGATAGAGGCATGTAGTTAGCCTATTCTTTCTAGATAAAAGAGAAAAAAATGATCTACAACTTCAGTTTTTCTTAAAATTAGAATACAGTTAAGACACAGAAAGCCAAGGTATGAAAGGTTATGGGAAGCAGTGGGGGTTCAGTTGAACAGGACATCACTGAGAGAAGACAACAACAGATCTCATACAGATACTGCCAAAATATTCATCTTACATTTGAGGGAGAAAACTTTGAGATGCTCAAAATATCTCATTTGTGACAATAAAAATAGGTTTACAGGTGCACCTACAGGTGGTAGCTGATCTAGACAGAGGCAAGAATAAATAAAGAACCCCTCACAGGAAACACTGTCTGTGTCATAAGGGAATGTCCAGATGGTTGCAACAGTCTTTCTGGTACTTCTATTATATTAATGCCATATACATAGCTTGTCCCAGCAAAACTCACATTGTTTTTGTCTGGGAAGCTCTTTATCTGTCCTTCAATTTTAAATTATAGTTTTTCTGGGTAGAGTAATCTTGGTTGTAGGTCCTTGTTTTTCATCACTTTGGATATTTTGTGCCAGTCTCTTCTGGCCTGCAAAGTTTCTGTTGAGAAATCAGCTAACAGCCTTATGGGAGCTCCCTTGTAGATACCTAACTGCTTTTCTTTTACTGCTTTTAAGATTCTTTCTTCGTCTTTAACCCTTGGCATTTTAAGTATGATGTGTTTTGATGTGGGCCTCTTTGGAATGTATGCATAAGAATCAGCAGCTATTCTGATTATAGTTATGAGCATTGATGGCAATCAGGAAGGAAAGGTTTTGAGGCCCTGGAGGAATAGCTGTAACATATTGACAAACTGCATAGATAGAGAGGGAGAGGGAAAGGGAAGTGTGTTTGGTTCAGTTTGAATTCTTAATCAACCCAGAGACAATACTTCCTGCCTATAAAATAGAAAGCACTAATCAGTAGTATTCATTACCTAGTATAATAAAAATAGTGTAAAATATTTTCAGTAGGAGCTATATTAGGAATCTGAATTATTTGACACAAAGAGTATTCTAAGGGGATTAGATAAGAAGATCAGTATGTTACCTTTCAGATCTTGAAATTCTATGATCTACTAATAATTTACTTAAAATAATCTAGGTCATATAAAAACAAAATATCAATAGTTTGAGAATATTAAAACATTTTTTGAAAACTAAGAATCATATGTAATTAATTTTTCATTTATAGTTTGTTAATATGGTTCTTAGTTGTTAAAACCTGTCCTTGTGGAAATGTTTTAATTATCTCTTATGTGACTTTATGTGTGAAGTCACTTGGACACATTACTCCCAAACCTGTTTCCTCACCTCTAAAATGGATACACTTCCTCCTGGGATTATTACGAAGACATATATATATATATATATATATATATATATATATATATACACACATTTTCAAAAAGTAAAACATTATGGAAATGTTTTAATTATCTCTTATGTGACTTTATGTGTGAAGTCACTTGGACACATTACTCCCAAACCTGTTTCCTCACCTCTAAAATGGATACACTTCCTCCTGGGATTATTACGAAGACATATATATATATATATATATATATATATATATATATATATATACACATTTTCAAAAAGTAAAACATTATGTATATATTAGAATTATATCTGCTAGATTAGGCATTCATTTTGCCTATTGTGGCTCCTTTCAAATTATCAAATATAATCCTAGGTACTCTGTATTTTACTTAATTTGTTTATTATTATTATTATTATTTTTTAGCTGAGCCATCCTGCCACCTGTTGGCAGCTCAATGGCAGCTCAGCTCAGGCAGGGCATCAAACCGCTGTTGCTCAGAGCTCAGACTCTTGAGCGAGCTCTTAACCAACTGAGCCACTCGGCCGGCCCTCCTAGGTACTTTTTAAATAGTCAAGTACTTTATTGTGATTATAAATTCATAAGTTGAAATTTGAGGAAATCCAATAATGATTTATAACCTATAAAATACAATAAAACCTTTTAGTTAAAACCATTTCTTAATGAAAGTAATAATCAGTTATAACCTCGTTTTTTATTTTCATATGAGCTGATATCCATTCTTCATTAGTCTTTTCACTTTGTACTGAAAAGCAAAACCAGTGCAAGAGTAAAGTGTGTGGGATCTGGAGCCAGACGGCCTGAGTTCATACCTCAATTCTACCATTTACTAGTTTTGTTATTTTAGGAAAATATCTTAATTTCTCAGTGCTTCAGTTTCCTCCTCTATCAAGTACTTATAATAATGTTACTTCCTCTTGGAGTTGTTGTGAGAACTAATGAGGTAGTGTATATAAAGCACATGGCAGGCGGCCTTGAACATACTATGCACCTAGTGAATGTCAGCTTTCTTTACCAAGGTCCTTCTCTGGAAGATTCTAATCAGTTCCCTCCTTCAGTATAGTTTGTACTTCCTAATACAGAGAGGGTTTCTTAAACACCTGGACCATGAAGAATCTTACTATCTAGATTTGACCTTCCAGGCAATTTTGTGTTTGCTAATAATTTTGTGGCCCCCTAGATTGTAATCCTTAGGAACCCCACTCAATTAGCTAGAAGATCTTGAAGCCCCAAATTAACGAGTTGTACAACTTGGTGGCCTTTTTAATGTCCCCTTGTACACAGCTCAGATTTTTCTCCTGGTGCTGCTGTTCCCTTTGATCTTCTCAAGCTCATTCCTTTTGTCATTCAGAGTCCAGTAAACCCCCCAACACAGTAACTGGACTAAAGTAGCCACACAGATCCTAGGTACCACATCACCAGTTTTATTTCTCTGAACTTGTTCTGTTTCTATCTCTCCATTATGAGATACAGCTAGTGGGAGATTATTATACACACACACACACACACACACACACGTTGAGGGAGGGCCGGCCGAGTGACGATGGTTAAGAGCTGGCTTGGGATGCCAGAGGGCCCCGGTTCGGATCCCACATATGAGGGCCAGTGACACTGCCCTCTACAGCTAAGATGCTGCACAACAGCTCAACCTGGAGCTGGGCTGTTGTGAGCCGCCAGCGACGGTATACGCTGCATGCAGTGGGTTGCCATGGGCTACTGTGTGTAGCCGGCAGCCAGCGTGAGCTGCCGTCCAGAAGCCTGCGACTGATCTGCCTTACCCAGGAAGAGCGCAATGATAGTGCCAACTTGGGCCAGTGAAGCAACTTTCTCCACAACTAGACTGAAGAACAAAAATGACAGCAACTTGTCTCTTCCCCTTCCCCCAATTCCCATCCCCCCAATTCCACAATAAAAAAAATCTTAAAAAAAAAGATAAGTTGATTATTACTATTCATATTGTGGGAAAAAGACTGACTGCATGAGTTTAGTATACAGCTAACAATCATATATATATATATATAATCATATATATAATATATATATAAATTATAAGAACAAAGTATATACTGGTTTTTATATATAATATATATAAATATTATTTATATAATATATATATAATATATATATATACAATCATATATATAATATATATATATATATATAAATTATAAGAACAAAGTATATACTGGTTTTTAACATTCAATTATTTTAATCTAAAAACTTGGGGGAAGCCTTGATAAATGTGATGAAATGCATTGTTTCTGGCAGTGTATGCATAGATTCTACTTTTGACAATCTATCATCATTTGTTTACTCACTTTATTGTTCCATGCAATTCTGCTTTGAAGCAATGTCTTCTTTGTCTAGAGATTTCTAACACAAATGGTAAGAATACTTAATCTCCATCTGCTCTTATAAATAGCTCAAGTGCACAATCATAATTCATTTATTTGCTTGACAAAATAAAACTGATCATTATAGGTTATGTAGTGGGGACATAGGGATCAGTAAAACAGCCCCTGCTGTTAAGGGGAGTATATAATGGTATGGTAGAGACAAAGAAAATAAGTGAAAAAAATGGAGATTTTTTAAAAGCTCAGAGAATCTATTTGCACAGAGAAGTATGACAGTCTAACTGCGAAGAATGGAAATGAAACGCCTTCCTGAATGTGCCATTATGGGGAGTGAGCAGGGTCAGGGACTTTTTCCAAGTGGAGGTGGTGCTTGAGTTGAGTATTAAAATTCAGGTGGAGATAGCCAACTTGAGCAATTGCATTTGAGCAATTGCATTCGTATAGCCCCGGCCATTGAACAGAAGTGCACAATGCTGGTACTTCCGATACATTTTCTACAAAGTATTGACTTTCTGTTTTTTTTCTCTTGACTTCACCTATTTTATATGCAAACATGAACACTCTCTTTCCTCTCAACTTTGTTTAAACATTAAGAAGATTTTAATGTTTCTGATCTTTGTCAGAAGATAACAATTTCCAACTAGATTCCACCCTGAAAATAGAACCTCATTACACAAACGTTGACACTGAGAGACTTCTATCTTACGTGCTTAAAGGTCTCTTTAAGCTATGTTTACAAATTTGTTGATTAAAAATTTTGGAAGTGTTATATTCATTAAGTACTCTATGACTACTGGCTGATACCTCAGAGCCACTGCCATTTGTGTATGTCCTTAGAACAGTACTGACTCATATATAGATATTTCTTTTGAAGAAGGACCATACCCTATCCATCTTAAACTTGACTAGCACATTGTCACATATTAATATATATCAAAGTCTTAATAATATTCTTTGAGTGGATAAATATTTTATTATTTTACCAAATGCCAATTTTATATTTTATGACAAATATTAATTAGTTTTCATGCTCCAGTATACCCAATAATATTGACATGTTATGATTTGGGTTAGGGGGTGTTTCTTTATCGTTATTTACACCAACTGGCAAGATCACTTCACTTTAAGGTATCTAACATAACATTTACATCTTTTGTTCCACACTGTAATTTGTTAACGGTCCATCTCCCTTGGACTATGAAAATTAAAAAGTAATGGGAATGGTTGAAAAGAAAGGAGATAAATAATATTTATCTAGAAGTAATATTTTATCTAGCTATTACAAGGCTGAGACACAAAGAACTGTACACAAACACTGTACTCTGTTTGGTTTCTCACAGGGATATGGTCTAGCAATTCTGATACTATTTTATGTATATTCTTATACAAAGTTTCCACAAATGGGTTCATATGTTGTAGATAAATGAGAGCCAGGTTGTCTTATTGTCAGAAAAAAAAAGTTACAAATAAGCAAAGGGGAATACTAGAATGAATATCAATGACACCCCAGCAGCAGCAAGCACACCTAGCACCCAGATACTAATTTGTAAATTCCAAGCTGCTGTGAAAGGGACTGGGGCTCCTTTGAAAAATGGTTGCTTCTAGGAGTGAGGCAGGGATAAACAAAACCAGCCCGGAGCATCTTATAGGAGCAGAAGGTAAGGAAGTGTTCAATAAATAAATAAATGAAAAGAATGAGAACATGTCAAAAGAACACAGATGCCAACCTTAAGAAAAGAGCTCCTGGGGCCGGCCGAGTGGCGCGATGGTTAAGAACTGGCTTGGGATGCCAGAGGGCCCAGGTTCGGATCCCACATATGAGGGCCAGTGACACTGCCCTCCACAGCTAAGATGCTGAACAACAGCTCAACCTGGAGCTGGGCTGTCGTGAGTCGCCGGTGACGGCGTAGGCTGCAGCCCCTGTGGCAGTGGGCTGCCATGAGCTACCGTGTGTAACCAGCAGCCAGCGTGAGCGGCCAGCTGCCGCAGTGAGTGGCCGTCCAGAAGCCGGCGACTGATCTGCCTCTCCCGGGAAGAGCACAATGATGGTGCCAACTTGGGCCAGTGAAGCAACGTCCTCCACAACTAGACCGAAGAACAAAAGGACAGCAACTTGTCTGTTCCCCTTCCCCCAATTCCCCAGCACTGTTCCCATCCCCCCAATTCCCCAATAAAAATCTTTAAAAAAAAAAAAAAGAAAAGAAAAGAGCTCCTAATGGCCAAAGCTTGAACAACAAAAGAAATAACAATAGTATTACATTATAACTCAAAAATAAAATATCCACAAATTTATAATAATATAACTAAATGATTGGATAAATAAATAAATTGGGGTAGAAAAATAAAACTCCCTTAAGGTAGAATTCTAAGAAATAAATGTAGAAGGAATGAGAACAATAGAAAATCACTATTATAGCACCACAGTAATAAATTCTGCAGACGGAATCCACAGATGGATGCTTCAATAAGTCAGTGAGCAAAACTTCAGAGAAAAGGTATTTGCATTACCTCAAAGCATCTCTTCAAGATACTAATTTTTGTGATTTAACATATGTTCCAAAACTCTTTAATAATCCTCCCTGCAGTGAAGCTTAATCCCCCTCACCTTGAATATGAATTAGACTTGTTGATTTGCTTTTATCAAATAGAAGAAAGGAAAAAGCTGGCAGGCAGAACTCATTGAGTGATCAAGGTTAACGTAGTAATAAGTCATGCTAACATTGTTCACTGATACAATGAGATGATCACATTGGCTCTGTGGCATTCCTTACCCAAATCCACACCTCAGTTTGATCATGAGGAAAAGCAGAAAAACCTAAATAGATTGACATTCATCAAAATACTGGACTGGTCATCTTCAAAAGTGTCAACATCATGAAAGACAAGGAAAGATTGAGAAACTATTACAGCTTGGATTCAGGAGACAGAATGACTAAGTGCAATGTGGTGTTCTGGGATGGATCCTGGAAGAGAATAATAATATTAGATAGAGAAAAAAAAGGTGAAATCCCAATCAAATCTGCAGTTCAATTAATAGTATCTTACCAGTGTACATTTCTTATTTTTGAGAAAAGATCTTGCTTATGTAAGAACTTAATATTAGGAGAAGCAAAGGGAACTCTACTATCTTTGCAGCTCTTCTGTAAATCTAAAATCATTTCAAAATTAACAGTTAAAGAAAATAGTGGAAGTGTTTTAAATCTTGCTCCTAGCATGGATTAGGCATTAACACATTTTTAAAATGAATTAATGAATGTATTTGATAGTAAAAAATTTACATAGCTATAGAATTATCTTCATTGGTTTTTAAATGATTCTAGAACTCCTATCCAGCCAAATATATAATTTCCTCTAAGTATACATGTAGTTATTATGATGCCATCCTTTCACTGTTTCTGCCTTCCAAAAGTGACCTTTTACTTTTCCCCTACCTGATACATTTTTCATCTTTCAAAGTGCAGTCCAAACGTTATTTTTCTGTGAAGCTTCCCAAATATCTATAAATCTTTCTAAATATATTTTTGCACTCATGATATTATACCTGATACTTTGTATGGTTTTCTCACCACCTAAAAACATGTGCCTCTTAAAAGACAGAGCTGCATCTTTATATTTTTTAATATCAGTTTAGTGCCCAAAGACAGTAGAGGCTCAATAAAGTTGACATGGAGGAATAGAATAAATGAGAGAATAAATGATTGTTCTAAGTAACTGTACTGGTTATTATATTTAATTATAGTGTATTGCAATAAAAGATTCATGTTTTTATTTTTAATTTCTTATTTATTTATTTACTTACTTATTTATTTTTGCTTTCTTAACTCATCAGGACCCATAATTAAGTTTCATTTTATATATGTCAGTGACCACCTTAGAAACCTGATTCAAACTGGTTATTTAGTACTACACAATCATGGTTCCCTGTTGTAGTTCAAGGACAGTGAAGTGAAAGATGATATATGAGTAGAAGAACATTTACTGTGACCTTTTCATTCATTCTGGCTATTTTGTGAGAAATTTTCCACTATCTTTCAGGGTATCATATATAGATCCTCTGCTAGAGAAGAGAGATGTCCACTTTTTAAAATATTTGCCATTATGGACTTATTTTTCCCATCCAGGAAAAACAATTTTGGAAAAAATTTATGCTACACTGTATAGTAACAATGAAATACATTCACATTTAGGATGTATTGTCTTACTTATAGCACAAATGAGATGTGGACTGACTTTATGCTTAGACAAATGTTCTAAATATTTTCTGTGAGAACAAGAGGTGATAAAATGCTTGGTCAGTTTAAGTATGATGAAAATCAATCACTCAGTAATGTATATATTATTTATTAGTATTTATGTATTAATCTACCCATAAATTGAAAATTGAAAATTTTATTTTGTTTAAAATCTTTGATTGATTTTTAGCTTAGAAAAATCAAGCCATTAAAGAGAAGGGAAATACTATTCTCTGGGTCTCTTTATGTGCAATACAAAGTGTATGAAATTCATAATTTACATAACAAAGTCTAAAGTATCAATGTTGTATCATAATTTTATGGTTTACATTGGTTCATAATGTCATCAATATACTTACTTAGTGTCCTGTTCTGTTCTAATCATGTTAAATGATAAAAATGCATTTCTATACGAATGTGTATATTTTATCTTAACAGCTCCATCATCTATCTATCTATCTATCTATCTATCTATCTATCTATCTATCTATCTATCTATCATCTATCTATCTAATATATCATCCCTCTGTTGTAGCTTGGAGAATACCTCTAGTATAAGTAATTCATTCATATTTCTGTTAATTTTCTCAATCATAAAACTGAAGCTGACAGGACTAAATATTAAATGCATTGGATGGTAGATTGTCAGAAATTGTTTCTCTCATGAACCTAGCTGATCAATATCTTTCCAATAGTCTGGAAATTAATTTTATAAATTTAAATATTTCTTGCATTACAAAATAAAACTATATAGAGTCATTATATTTTATTATATATATCATGGAATATGTGGGTCAATTTACATTTGTCTTAATTTAAAGGAATTTAAGCTCAATTTAAACAAATACCACGAAGGCCAGCAGCGAGGGTTGATGTCATGTGATTTCTGCCCCGTGCCCTGAATATCAGAGTGAAGAAATTCAGTGAAGCCTGGGTGAATGGCGACAGGAGTAACTAGGACTCACTTAAAGTAGCTAAATGCCTCCTCATCTAACTAGTGCCCTCCATGAATGCATAAACGATATTCCCAGTGTCCCTACCGTCTCTCCAGTGAAACCACAGCAGAGGGAACGGGGTTGGAGGAATCAGCTGGGAAAATGGACCCTGTTGAGCTTGACTCTACCTAGTCTGGCAAGTGAAGCGACATGAAAGGTGTAGAATAAGCGGGATGAGCCCCAGAAGCCCCCTCAGGGAAGCAGGCAGGGAGGGTCTGCGGGCCTGTGGGTCACCTGCGAAATACCACTACTCACCGTTTTTTCACTGAGCCGGTGGAGACGGGGAGCAAGCTCTGAAGGGCTCTTGTTTCTGTGGCCAGACTCCTCCCCGCACTAGTGGCTGAGGGTGACCCGCTCAGGGACCTTGCCAGGTGGGGTATTTGGGGAGGTGCAGCTGTCAAACGGCAACCGAAGTGTCCTAAGGCAAGCTCAGGGAGGACAGAAGCTTCTCTTGGAGCAAAAGGGCACAAACTTGCTTGATCTTGGTTTTCAGTACAAATACAGGCTGTGAAGGCCAGGTCTCATGATCCTCTGACCTTTTGGGTTTTAAGCAGGAGGTGTCAGAAAAACTGCTACAGGGATAGCTGGCTTATGACAGCCAATTCCTCATAGCGATGTCACTTTTTGATCCTTTGATGTTGACTCTTCATTGTGAAGAGTCATTGTGAAGCAGAATTCATGAAACGTTGGATTGTTCACCAACTAATAAAAAAAATAGTAAAATAAAATATAAATAAATAAATAAATAAATGAAATGGTTTTTTACAAATACCCGTAATTTTCCTGAGCTTACATCTTGAAATTTGCCAGTTAGAAATACAGTGAAACTAACTATAAACACCATCAATTGAATACCTATGTATCAGCCACTTTTGTATATCATATCACATTTGCATAGAAACAGCCCTGCATGTGGGCAGCATTATGTACCTTGACATACAGAAAGAATAAGTCTCCAAGAAGAGGAAAAATCTCACCTGAGGCGAAGTTGCAGGAGATTTCAAATACTCAATAGTTTTAGCGCCAAAACCACCTTTCATCATCAATTTAGAAGCCACAAGTCCTGAAGCTCTAGTGTATGTAAACCTTATGAGAAGTGTAAAATTACCTGAGGTCCCTCAGATCAAAACTTCTTGAGTTGTAAATTTAATGTGCTTGCAGCAAATTTAGGATTAATTCAACTCCTGAACTTCCAAAATTACAGGAAACAAAAGGCCAGGGCTGAAACTGAATAAGCATTTATTGTATCTCTTGTTAAGAGTCAAACACCGTGGTCCTCTTATTATATTTCATCTCGACTCTTTAACACAAGGTTCTGACATAGTCATGTTACCCCTATTTTACACATTAGGAAACAACTGAGTGAAGTAATTCTGTCCAGACCACAGCGGTTGAAGGCATCAACTTTGGGGTACAAACTAGCTCTTGCTGACATGCAAATAGAGGGGAAGGGGATGGGGGAGGACAAAGAGGGTAAAGGAGGTCATATATATGGTGACATTAGGAGACTAGACTCTGGGTGGTAAGCACACAATGCAATATACAGATGATATATTATAGAATTGTACACTTGAAACGTATATAATATTATTAACCAATGTTGCCCCAATAAATTTAATTTTAAAAGTGTAGACAGTCAAGAGATTTCTAAAATTTGACAAAAGAAGAGGCAGCAGATGGTGCAGTGTATTAGTCAGGGTTCTTGAGAGAAACAGAAACAACATATATTACATATGAATATTTATTATAAGGAGTTGGCTCACACAATTTTGGAGGCTGAAGAGTCCCAGGATCTGCCATCTGCAAGCTGGAGAACCATGAAAGCGGGTGGTGTGAATTCCAGCTGGGCGAATGCAAAGGCATGAGAAGCAGGACTGCAGACGATTTAAGTCCCAGTCCAAGCGGAGAGAAAACCAATGCCTTGGCTCAGCAGTCAGGCAGAGAGAGATAATTCAACCTTCCTTTGCCTTTTTGTTCTAGTCAGGCTCTCAGTGGAGTAAGGGCATATAAGTTGCCCTTTGCTATTTAAATGACAGATGAAAATATTTTCTCACTTTTCATATAAATGTTCCATCACTGTATACACGAAACCCATGAGGTTTTTAATACCATGGCACTTCGGGATTCTAATTTTGAATGGAAAATGGAAAAATCGCAACTAAAGCTTCAACTCCTGGCTTCACTTTGTTGATAATTTTAACCAGCAATTGTTTACAAAACTAATACACTGTTTTACCTGAGGTAGTGTGGGATCACATCTATTAGAATTAGAGTAGCTGTTGGTGGTTTAATGCCTCAGTTCTCCTTAAGGCAACTGGGACCCCAAGAAGCACAGAAAATTAGCAGAAATCTAAGAGCAGTTTGTAATAGAGTCAATTAGACTGGAGATTCTATTGTACTATGTAGTCCATAGCACTTTCTCATTTCTTAAATCAATACTTTGAATTAATTTATGCCAAGTCCTAGAATAACAAGAGAACTTTGATTTAAAGAAAGCTGGTTTCATGTAGTTAAAGGTCAAATGATGACTTTTTGGAAAATAAAGTTTGTCACTTATATAAATAATCTTATCATATCTGTTTAAATATCCAAAGGCATAGAGCTAATTGAATTTAAAAGAAAATACTAGCATGCCTGTTAATAAAAGGTGTTTTAAATGTAGTCTTAAATATTTCAATGTGAATATACTAAAGAGATAAACTTCTCGGATAAGTATTTAAAAATCATAATATAACTTTGTATCATTAAAATGATCATAATGTCATAGGGCTAATAACTGTACAGAATGAAATTCTCTGGACAGTAAATTCCTAATAAATTTGGACAATAACCAAATAATCTGTAAAAACTGCTTTGCCAAATAAATTTAATCTGTTAACTTGCTATGGTAATTACTAGATGGAGGTATTTAGGGGATGCTGAATTCCTTGCACATAGTGAAGCTTTATGAAGAGTAGTCTTATCATTCTAGTTTAAAAAAAAAAAACACTTTGTTTTTGATTTGCATAATTATTGTTTGTGTTCAGTGTAGAAATAAACTCACTTGGTAAATTCAAAGGACATGACAATATTGAGTAAAAGGTTAAGACAAATGGAAAAGATTACTTTTTATAATATTTATATCTTCTTCTCTATTAACGGTATAGTGATTTTCAGAGGTTAAAAACTCAATCTGAATTTCTATCCAGATATAGCAATGGGAGTTGAGAATTGCCATGCTGCACAGTTCTACTGAGCTTTAACATTCTGGGTTTAAGTCAACGTTGGGAGTCACTTTGTTATTTACCGCTGCTCCATCTCATATGAGCAAAGGACTTAATTATGTTATCCTTTTTTGGTTCTAGCCATAGTGAATTGAATCAGATTATTTGAGGGCCTGTGGAAAGGGGGAGATGATTAGGTGCCCATTGTTCTTTTGTTAGACACAAGTAAACAGGCATCTGTGAGCCAGGAAATATTCCCCAAAGAGGAGAAGAGTCGATGGGAATGATAACTAGGACTTCACTGCCTTCGGTACAGGCCAGTACTGCAGCCAAGACTCAATTGGCAAAGAAGCCTAAGATCTGCGGGACTGACCTTTAGGGTGTGGGTGAGGATGCAAAAGAACTCTCTGAGGGCTATTGGTGAGGAAACTGAGGGTCAGACTCAGGAGGCCCACTATACGGGTAATCCAAGCACTGGATAACTGGGGAACATGGTAAAAACCCAGCCACTGGGAAACTGAACAGCTGTTCAGTAACAGAGTAAACGGCAAAATGTAATATAGGATAAGGAAAACTGGACATATGATCGGGAACATGTTTACCAAGCCCATGTGACCTAATCAAATTAGTTAATCTCTATATCCATCCCCAGAGGCACTGATAACAGTGCTTACCCAGAGAGTTCTCCTGAGGATTGATTGAGCTCATACATGTAAAACGCAGAACAGTGCCTGGCACATACTAAGTGTTCAGTAAGTGTTGTTTTTGTTGTTATGCTGTTGTTGTCACAAGGAACTGAGGTTTAAAGGAGAATCTTAATCTCTGGAAATCTAAGCAATGAGGCAAGAACAAAATTCCTAGGGACATGAAGGGACCAACCTCATTCAGGAGAGCTCTAATACATACAACTCTAGTTCCTGCCTGCTTAGACAAAAAGTTGGTTGGGCGTGGGGGGGTGGGGGGAGAATTTAGCCTGAAGGTTGTTAACCTGAAAATAAGAGGCCTTTCAAAGTGACAGGCCACAAGCACACAAGCATTTATTGAGATCAATAAGAATAGTTACTCGGGTTCCACTGATTCAGGCAGAAGCCCAAACAGTATTCCAATTAGGAGACAAAGGTAAGGAGTGTTTTTGAGAAAGGGAAGGGGAACAATTATACCAATAGAAGGGTAGCGTTTCTATTGGTGCAGATAGTGTTGTTAATTCTAAACAATGTTTCTAATTTTCAGTCTGGTAGTCATCAGCCCAGTAGCCATAATATCTGCTTTCTCATTATCCTTGCAGGCATTTTTTATTTCTTCCTTTTGAGACACAAGTTTGCTTAGGCTCAGTCCAAAGGTTTTTTGCCCTGTTTTAACATTCCAAAGATTTGAGTTATAAGATGTGCAAGACTGTCCCTGTGGCATGGGAGCTCTGGCTCCATTTTAAAGTGGCTGCATTTGTATTCTTGTTTACAAGGTGTTTACCACATCTGACTCTGAGTTCTCCCAGAAACCATTGGCATTTTCATTGCTTATCCTTTTGCTACATCCTCTGGATGCAACACTTGGTGTCTGTGTGTCTTGCAGAAGTTTTAAAAAGTTTTCTGAGCCACAGAAACATATTATCATTTCCCGTGATTTTATAGAGCTCTTTCATGTCCCCAAACTTAAAGGATCACTAAAAAATTCAGCATTTGGTAGGAAATAATAATGGTCATTAAGTAGTTTAGAACAAAACTGAGGTAACAAAAATCCTTTAAATACATAATAGGGAAGCTGTGGTGTAAAAGTATGACTGCTTGTGAACAATAACAGTTATTCTAGGAACAGAAACTAGCTTAAATGGGGAGGGCTTTCTCCTTTTTTAAAAAAAAAACCCTCTTCTTCCTCTTCCTGGAATTTCTTGCTTCCATATAGTCACTGGGAAAATGCCTACTCATAGGTAAATACTTAGGTAAAGCTCCACCTCCTCTAGCCGCATTTCTGCCCCTCTCCCCAATTAACTACTTTCTATTCTGAGCCCCTAATAAATATAGTGTTAATCTATACTGGGGAGCTTGACATGCTACTTATTATTGGTTTTCAACAAAGCTCCTCTTCCACTTGATAGAAGTCAGAGATTTCTTGCTGTTTTTCTTTTTCTTTTCTTTTTTTAAAGATTTTTATTAAAAATACAGGTAACATACAATATTACATCAGTTTCAGGTATACACCATGGTTATTCAATATTTATATATGTAAAGAAATGATCACCATGATAAGCCCAGCAACCATCTGACACTATCATGCTATCACAATATTGTTGACTATATTCCCTATGCTGTACATTACATCCCCATGACTAATTTGTTTCATACCTGGAAATTTGAACATTTTATTCCTTTTCACCTCCCCCCTTTTTAATTTTTCAATTACAGTTGACAGTCAATATTATTTTATATTAATTTCAGGTGTATAGTATAGTGGTTAGACATTTATATAAGTTAAGAAATGATCCTCCTAATGAGTGTAGTACCCACCTAGTATTATACATAGTTATTACCATATCATTGACTATATTCCCTGTGCTTTACTTTACATCCCCATGACTACTTTTTGTAACTACCAATTTGTATTTCTTAATCTCCTCACATTTTTTTACCCTGTCCCCCAACTCCTTGTCATCTATAACCCCAACAAGTCTCGAACCCATCTGACAACAAACATAGTTATTACAATATTATTGACTCTATTCCTTATGCTATACCCAACCTCCCCATAGCTACCTTGTAACAACCAATTTGTACTTCCTTATCCCTTCCCCATTTTTCACCCACAACCCCAAACTTCCTCCTATCTGGCAACCATCAAAATGTTTTCTGTATCTATGAGTTTATTTCTGTTTTGTTTGTTTATTTTGTTCTTTAGATTCCACATATAAGCAAAATCACATTGCATCTGTCTTTCTCTGTCTGATATACTCCACTCAGTACAACACCCTCCAGGCCCATCCAAGCTGCCGCAGGTGGCAAAAACACATTCCCTACCATGGCTGAGCAATATTCCATTTTATATATATATATATATATATATATATATATATATATATATATATATATATATATCACCTACTCTTTATCCATTCGTCCATCAACAGACACCCAGGCTGCCGCCACATCTTGGCCATTGTAAACAATGCTGCAATGAACATATGGATGCACACGTCCGCTTGAAGTAGCATTTTTGGGTTTCTTCAGATAAATACCCATAAGAGGGAATACTGGGTCCTCCTTTGTCTCTTCTTATAGCCTTTGTTTTAAAGTCTATTTTGTCTGGGATAAGTATTGCTACTCCAGATTTTCTTTCTATTTTCTTTTTGTTTACATTTTCATAAAATTTTTTCCCATCCCTTTACTTTCTGTCTCTGTGTGTCTTTCAGTCTGAAGTGAGTCTCTTGTAGGCAGCATATGTAAGGGTTTTGGTGTTTGTTTGTTTTTATAAATCCATTCAACCCTTTTATATCTTTTGATTGGTGCATTTAACCCATTTACATTGTAAGTAATTGTTGATAGATATGTTGCTATTGCAATTTTATTCACAATTTTTTTTTCCATCTTAAAAAAGTCCTTCTAACATTCCTTGTAATACTGGTTTGGTGGTGATGAATTCCTTTAGCTTTGTCTTGTCTTGGAAGCTTTTTATTTGCCCTTCAAATCTAAATGATAGCCTTGCTGGGTAGAGTAATCTTGGCTGTAGGTCCTTGCTTCTCATCCTGTTGATTATTTCATGCCAATCCCTGCTGGCCTGCAAAGTTTCTATTGAGGAGTCAGCTGACAACCTTGTGGTAGCTCCCTTATAAGTTACTAGTTACCTTTCTCTTGCTGCTTTTAGGATTCTTTGTCTTTAACCTTTGCCATTTTAGTTATAATATGTCTTGGTATGGGCCTGTTTGGGTTGATCTTGTTTGCGACTCTGCACTTGCTGGACTTGTGCATCTTTTTCCTTTGCAAGGTTAAGAAAATTTTCAGTCATTATTTCTTCAAATAAATTTTCAATGCCTTGCTTTCTCTCTTTTCCTTCTGGTACTTCTATGATGCAAATATTTTTATGCTTGATATTGTCCCAGAGGCCTTCAAACTGAGAATGTCTGCTACCAGTACCAGGCCTAGGGTAGCTCTGCAAAAAGCCAAGATACCCCAATACCTGCTTCTATCTGCTGGCTCCTTTAAGGTTCAGCCTCTGTTAAAGTCTCATGTGGTACACTATTGTAGTTGGGTGAGGCACAGTCTCAGTGATTCACTAGAGTGGGAAGAGCTGTGGACACCAGGTTAATGTAGACTCTGGTTTGGTGCCAGTGCTGAGCCTGGAGTTACTCAGCAAAAGTCTCAGAGCACATGAAGTCAGTCATTGCCCTCCTGGAGCCGGCGGACTCTGATAGTTTCCCAAGAGAGTTCTATGTGGGCAGGACTGGCTGCATTCATAGCAATTTTGGAACTCTTTCTGGAATGTCTATCAGAGTTTTCATCATATTACCCTTGATGTCCTGAATGTCATCAAAATGTCTTCCTTTGAATATTTATTTTATCTTGGGTAAGGAAAGAAGTCATTGGGGGCCAGATCAGGTGAGTAGGGAGGATGTTTCAATACAGTTATTTGTTTACTGGCTAAAAACTCCCTCACAGACAGTGCCGTGTGAGCTGGTGCATTGTCATGATGCAAGAGCCATGAATTGTTGGCGAAAAGTTCAGGTCGTTTTCATCTAAGTTTTTCACTCAGCCTTTTCAGTACTTCTAAATAGTAAAGTTGGTCAACTGTTTGTCCATTTGGTACAAATTCATAATGAATAATCCCTCTGATATCTAAACAAGGTTAGCAACATCTTTGCAACAAGTTCCCAAACCTAATTGTCAGACCTCATATATTTACATACCATAATATTCACCTATTGGTATTGTGTTTTATTTGACTTTATATCCTCAGCCCTCAAAACAGTCTTTGTCTGATACACAATGAGGCTCAATAAATATCTTTGGAATACTTGAACAATGGTTTGAAGGAGTAAAGCTTTTTAGTGGACACCAAACAGATGTGAAAATGATGTATCCCCAGTTAGGTAGTTTGTCTTTATGGCTGAGTCAGCTGATCAGGTTGTCCGCTGCCATTGTCACTCATTCATGTACTGTTGTTTTAGGAGTGATTCTTTGCCTGAAATTGCAGTATGTACAGGGATCACTGTTTTCTACTTTTGTATTTTCTCTAAATGCCTAAAATAAAGGCTAAATGAGAAATAAATGTTATATAATAACCATCCTACTTAGAGGAAATAACTAATATAGACTGCCTTATTTATAGGTATAACAAATAAATAAATAAATAAATATATATATATATATATATATATATGTATGAGAATTTGTAAAATTGTACCCCCAATAAGAAAATTGTTCATAATTCCAGTAAGCCTATGTGGTTCATTATCTAAACAAAAACACACATTTAGTTTTAATATGAAAGTAGTACTTTTCAGAAATAAAAATAACCAAATTAACTTCATAATATGATAAATATTTAGAACTAGGACTACTATGTAAAATTCTAGAAACAGTATGATCTTCAAAACATAATTTCTCTTCTAGTTATCATAAATAGATTTGAAATTATTTTTTGCACTTGTGTTTATCTGACCAACCGATATATTTTGAAACTGATCTCCTTGGAAAACTCAGTGACGTATAATGAGGAAATACCCTGTCTATGACTAAGACCAGGAAAATTATAAGTCAAAGCAGAATGGAAATAACCTAGTATTTTTTAAATTAAGTAAAAATTTTTGGAGCTTCACAGAAGCATGAAGATCTTTTAGTATAACTTTAACGGAAAAATAAAAAGAGTGACAAAGTTAGTAATGTAACATGGTTTACTTGCAAAAACAATGACATAGCAGAGAGTAACAGAATCACAGAGTCCAATCACCATAGTCATTAAAAATTCTCCAGTGTAAACCATCCATCTGGTTCTTGAATCCTCTTTACATTATTCACTTTCCATTGTCTCTTCAATGCTTGAATACTGTCAGCAATAGGGAGTTTACTAGCCTCTGAGATAAACATTCAATATTTGGACAAATTTTATTAACTGATCAGTCTTTTGTTGAGAAAAAAGGTTTTTCTTCATAATTTCTACCTATTATACTTGGTTCTAGCTTTTGGAGACATGAAAAACAAGTCAAATACTTTAAATATGTGAGTCCTGTTCATTATTAAGGACAGCTGAGTGTTTCTTTTTAAAAAATAAAATTTTATATTGTGATGAAAGAATTTTATTTTCATATTATGCATTGTGTTCTCCTCATCAAAAACAGGAAATATAGAGAAGAACAAAAGTCACTAATTACCCATAGGTAACCTTTCTTAATTATGTGTAGTTACCTCCTTCTTATAGGTTTTATCATTGTTGCAGATGTTAACCTTGCATTTAAAATTTTATCTATGAGTAAGACCTATCATAATATTATTTTCCATAATATTAACTTTAATATTATTTTAATAGCTGCACATTTTTTTATTAAAGTTTCAGCTCTTATTTGAAATAGCTGACAATTAATGGCTTTTGAGTCTTTCCAGTTTTTCTCAACAAATAACAAGAGTTATTTTTACTTTTGCACATACATCATTGCCTGCCTTGTAAAATATAACTCTAGGGTAGATTCCTGGAAGAGGCATTCTTAGGGTAAAGGGCTTGAACCTTTCAAAAAACTGATACACATATTTCAGTTCCTTTTTAGTTTAAACTATCATCAGCAATTTATAAGAGAAATATTTTCACTGCATCCTTTCTGGTATTATTCTTTTGTAGGTAGTCTGATCACATTTGCAATATCTTTTACCTTATGATAGACTTTTCAGTTTTAGAGGTCAGTCAAATAAGATGCATTTTCAAATGATATTTTCCATTTAGATATCCTTTTCTCTAAGGGGACTGGTCTTCTTACTTTAAGAGTTAGTGATTTTTCTTTTCTATTAAATAACCTCAGTCATATTTATTTTGAATAATTTCCCTAGTTGTTGTGCCTTTTAAGTTTGTATATTATGTTTTAATACTAAGGTTTTTTGAATTCTATGTATACATATCATGAATCTTTCTCATAGTCATCCCTCCATCGAAAGAATGGACTAATATTTAGTGACATTTTCCTATCATTTTAACTGTTTCAATATTTACCTTTTTATTCCATCTAGAATTTACTGTCATGTGGTGTTCCAAATAATTACTTTCAAAACTTCTAACCAGCTATCTCATATTGTGTATTTTTCTATTCCCTAGTCTGATTTCTCATGCTTCCTTTTAATACACTGTTATGCAATTACTTCTCTTTCTCTCTTACACACACACACACACACACACACACACACACACACACACACACACACACCCCTCCAACCCCATCACCGATAGCAATAATACCTAAGCCACATGATATCCTTTCTTACCTCTGCAATAATTTAATTGATTTTTCAAATAAAGAGGTCATATATTTATCAAAAATTTAATATGTACAAAAATTTAAGCATTTTTATATTATTTTGCTATCACTAAAAGATTTATTAAGCATCTCTTTCTGGTGAAAAAGATTTATTTCTTCACCATTACCACCATGATCATACACACACACACACACACACACACACACACACACACACTCCTGTGCATGTGCACACACACAATTTCACAAACTAAAGGTCAGCTGTGAACTGCAGAATCTGATTGATTGTGGTGGGGCACTTTGGATACATTTTGCTATTGAATAAGCCATTTTTGAAACCAGGTTACTTTGTCTTTGTTTGTCAAATCTTATAAACTATTTGGAACATGCATTGTTTTTTCCTCACATTTCTTCTTAATATTGCTTTCTTTAAGACAAGTTATACTTTCATTGTAAACAAGACAAGTAGTGACATCTTTGATGCAATGAAAGAAGTACAAGTGTTTCTGGTGTAGTAATAATAATATGTATACACACATTCCTATATAAAACAATGTATGTATTCCTGAAAAAAAACTCAAATTCTACCAAATTATAAAAAATAATAGGGATATAGAAAAAAAGATTAGGGTAAGGTTACTCAAAATATGTTCAATTGGAGCATTAATAAAAATATTAGTAAACTCAATAAAATATGAGCAGACCTTCAAATCTCCATGAACATTATTATATCACTATCTGAGTCTGTGAGTTTTGCATTCATCATCCTAAGGGTTACTATTTCCTCTTTCCTGATATAAACTCTTGATGGTGATCACTTGGTTTATCGGCAGATAGTCCCTGAGTTTCCACTCTTGCACAATTTCAAATCAATTAGCAGCCCAAGTGAACTTTCTAAACATAAATTGAATTATGTTACTCCCCAACTCACAGCTCTTCAGTAACTGCTTATTATACTTGCAGTACATTCCCAAATGCCTGCCCTGCATTCCCTGGCCACAGACTCATCTCTTCCACTCTCTCCCTTACTTACTCGCCCTCTTCGCACTTGCAGATAGATCCCTTTACCATAATGATCTCTGCACTTTTTTATGGAAAGAGGATTTCATCATCTTTTATATCACAGATATGCTGCCCCTGACCACCCTACGTAATGTAGCCCGCCATCTCTTCCCACCCCTGTCATGTTTCTCCATCTCGTCACATCGTTTGTTTATAGCCCTTTACAAAATTTGTAATTATTCTGTTTCCTTTTTTGCTTTCTAAATTTTTGTGGGTCTTGTCTGATGGATGATTAGTTCTGTGAGTGCAAGGATGTTGGCTTTCATTCACCATGATATTGTCAATGTTTAGCATACAAATCTTGATATAGATGTTCAATAAATACTTAATTCATTCAACAAATATTTATTGTGCACTTGTTATATACCAGACCCTTTCTAGACCCTTTTCTAAGCACCATATGCATGTGTGTGTGTGTGTGTGTGTGTATATATATATATATATATATATATATATATATGAAGAAACAAAAATCTTACTATTTAAACAATAATAAACTTTCTTCTTATTTTTTCATCTATACTTCCCATTTAATGTAGTGCCCTCCTGTCATTAAATATGGTCTTTGTTGGAAAAATTTTCTGAGGCTGTATGCATGACAGTATTTTATTCTTTTTTTGTATTTAAATAATTTTAGTAAGATGTGTAATTCTAATTTCAAAGTTCTATTTTCTGTTTTTGTTTTTTGATTCTTGATTTTCCATATAATGTCCCATTATATTCTAGACTCCAAATTTGTTAAGAGGTCTGATATTAATCTGAATCTTTATTCTTTATATGTGTTGGATGCCCACAATATTACCATACAATCTTCAAGTAAAGCAAAGCTAAGTTTATTGTTATACAATTCACAGCAGGAAGGTAGAATACCACCTTGACAGTGATTTGCAATGTCACCGATGGGGTAGTTGAGAAAAATTGTAGTTGGGATTTCTGCCTTGGGCACAAGTGTCTAATGTAGGAGAATGATTGGATGGGGTGATATTTGTGAACTATTAGTTTAGCACTGGTGGCTTTAGCAAAATGAGAGTTCTGAAGAGTATTGTATAAGTAAAACATTATGCAATAAGGGATCTGTTTGCCCAGAAGAACAGAATGTTATCTCAGACAAACTGATGTGCTGGAATATCTTAATGTGAACAGTGAAATAATGAGTTTATTGGTTTACAAATTATCTTCCCTGGGCAAAGTTTTTCTAGAGCAAAAACTAATGTTGACACAGCTATTCCTAATGATGTATGTGGCTGCAGTTCCCATAGGGGATATGTTTGTTTCTCTTTTAGAATTTTTTACCTATGAAGGAGTTGTTCTTACATAACCTATGTTGCATTATGCAATCCTTCAATCTGAGGTCTTATACCAGGGGCGCCAATAAAATGTATATACATGACTTGTAGTCATCTTTTGTTATCGGTATATATTGAGTATTACAATTTTTTTTCCTTTCTTAAAATGTGAATACATTTTTGGCACCCTCCGTATATTTCATAATTATGAAAATTCTTGGTTATTACTGCTAATATATTTCCCATACTCCATTATTTTTCCTCTTTACACAATTGCTGTGTTATAGATGTTGGCCCTAATATATCTATTCTCTTTTTCTCTTAACTTTTATATTTTACAAACTGGGAGAATTTCATGACCTGAATTTTCAGTTCACTGATTCATTCTATTGTCATTCTACCAGTATCTCAGTTTACTTCTTAATGATTTCTTATTCCTCAGGTTTTTTTTTTCTATCCTCTTTTATAATTTTGTATATATTAATATGCATATTGTTCTCCTGTTATCTGGTAAATTAACTCTACTTCTCCTATTATAAGGTATTCAAAATGTCTTGTATCTTTCTTTTTGCTCTTCTGTTCCCCTGGAAGCATCAGCCAAGTGATTAGTTGTATGACCTTCCGATTATTTTAGATCATAGAGGTGAGAAGCATATTACAGAGCTGTGAGCTATACATGTGTTGATTTACACCTTATAGTTGTAATTTTTCATGTGGCTGACAAAAGCTTGGCGGTAAAGATATGCAGAAAAGATAAGTAGCTAATGAAAGCATTTGTGCAGGTTATTTGAAATCTTAGTAAGTGTTGACCGAATGTCCAATTGTTGCATTCAGTAGGATGACAAGTGCTAAACCAATTGTAGGCAACTGATTAAAGCAATTTGACCCTTTGATTTTATTCCTTTATATAAAATGGCAGTGGAATAATTATAAAAGTGTAGTCATTAATTTGTTGATTCATCAACAAATTTTGGGCACTTACTATTTGCTTAGCACTGTGGATGAAAAACTATATAAACCACAAACACCTATGCAGTAAGAAATGTTCTAAATCTAAGAGATCCACAGTTTGTGAAGATGCTTTTAAAAGGCCATATAACCCTGCCTTACAAGGAAGAAAAGAAAAAATCCCCAGACTATGATACTTCACAGAAGGTTTTAAAACTTGGCAGGAGTTTCTAGAAGCTCAAGAGAAGGAAAGGTATTCCTGTTGTAAAGAACAGTATGAGAAAATGCTTAGAGCTATAGTAGCCAAGTCATTTGGTATTCTTGTCAGTGTAAAATACAATTTTCCAGGGCCAGTCTTGGGAAATAGGTCTAAGAAGGCATTTAGAAGCTGGATCATGGAAGGTCCTGTATTTCATAATAGGGTTTTATTTTTCCTGTGAATGGTTATCAGTCATTTAAGTGACAGAGTGATTTGATCAGATTTACATTTTAGAAAGTTTAGGTATGTGGCATTGTGGAGGCTATATAGAGAAGATGTAAGAAAAATATCAGTGAGATTTTTTAGAAGAATATTGCTGTAGGTGTGTAAAAGATAATAGCATTACGAAGAGGGAATGCATTGAGCAGTTGAAATATGGCCAGTAAGACTAAGGAAGTGATCCTTAACATTACTTAATGTTGGCTCATTTACATTTAAGTAGTCACATGTGACGAATAGCTACTGTGTTGAACAGTACAGGTCTAGAACTTAAGAGAGAGCCATGATCTGGCAACATGAAGTTTAGAGCAGGGGAAGTAGAAAAGAGTAAAGCAGGTCAAATATAGGGGAACAGAAGGAGATTTGATTTTGGGTGGTGAACACACAGTGCAATATATATATGATATATTATAGAATTGTACACTTGAAATATGTATAATTTTATTAACCAATGTCACTTCAATAAATCTAGTAAAAAACAGAACAAAATAAAACATATAGCATATTTAAAATATATATGTGTGGACTTTATTAGACATTTTAAATAATGATTAATGGATGAGAATAACTAATGAGAGTGACAAATGAAGAAACGAGCCATGAGCAGAAACCTGGTAATAACATTTTAGCTTTGCATGGAAGAAAAGAGTCTGGCTGAACTACTGAGAAGTAAGATAGAAATAAAGTGTTAAAAGAGGAGTGTAACAGAACTCAAGGCAAGACAAATTTCATTTCAAAGGGCTTGGTCACAAGAGTCTTCTGAAAAATTGACTATCATAAGGTTCGAAAAGTGTCAAAATGCATCTGGCAACTAGCAGGGCATGACTAACCTTAAGAAAAAAAAAATATGCCATGATGGTGATAAACACCATTTTATACTAAATGAGTAAATGGCAGATGGACTTGAAGTTATACAATAAAGAAAATCATGGATAAGAGAGAAAGAATTGCCAAATATAATTAGAATTTTGAAATAAGCATGTTATAATTAAGTACATTTGTAATTTGAGGAAAATAATCATTTTGCAGAAAGATGTTTAAAGTATGAAGTGGAAATGGATGAAAGCTCAGACAGCAGGATTAGCAGGTGGAGTAAGGAGAGAGCATTTTTCTTTTGAAATTCGAGGGGAAAAATAAATCAATGTATACATTCTAACTCTTAGCGTAGAAATTCAAACATTTCCTGCTGCAGGTGTTTTTCTACAGCGTGTTTTCTAAATTCCATGAGATAAAAATCAAGGTAAATAAAAATTTTCACCTTGCATATGCCACTCTCCACAGTATGTGTATTTTTTTAATAGTGATATTTAATGTTTAGTTTTAAGTTTGGCTCTTGTTAAATCATAAGGATCTTTAATTTTAAATATAAGCATATCATGACTTCCTCCTTGAATATCCTAGGATGTCAGAATATTTTAGTTACTAAAGTTGTTTTTCTTTTTTTTTAATTAAAGTTTATTGGGGTGACAATTGTTAGTAAAGTTTCACAGGTTTCAGGTGTACAATTCTGTAATACATCATCTACATATCACATTGTGTGTTCACCACCCAGAGTCAGTTCTCCTTCCATCACCATATATTTGATCCCTTTTGCCCTCATCTACCACCCCTCTGCCCCCCTACCCTATGCTAACCACAAAACTATTGTCTGTGTCTGTGTGTTTTTGTTTATTTGTCTTGTTCCTTTGTTGTTTTCAGTTTTATATACCACATATCAGTGAAAACATGGTTCTCAACTTTTTCTGACTTATTTCGCTTAGCATTAAAATCTCAAGATACATCCATGTTGTCATAAATGGCACTATTTCATCTTCTATTATGGCAGAATAGTATTCCATTGTGTATATATCAACAAGACAAATAATAACAAGTGTTGGAGAGGCTGTGAAGAAAAATGAACCCTCATACACTGTTGGTGGGAATGCAGATTAGTACAGCCACTATGGAAGTTCTTTTTCTTTCATTGAATAGTATAAGATCATTTTCTTGGAATTCACAGAAATGTCCCTAAAACTTTTTTAAAGGAACTTAATAGTTTGTTGTGCTTTTACAATATCAAAACAACAGGAAAATGTTGGCACTTAAGTGTTGGTCAGGCTAAGTCACAAAACATTTCAGTCAAAATGTGATGCTTTTGGTAAAAGACTTGCAACTGCTGAAATGTGCATAAAGAGGCTAAAAAAGGACCTGGAATTCAGAATGGTAGCAAAAATGAGAGGCTTTTATGTGCAGCATATATTATGCCAAATATTATTGAGATAATATATCATACCAATAACAATAAAAAGTATCCAAATTGGATCGTGCATAAGTTATCCAGGAAAATGTTATTTTATACCTGATTCCAGCAAAAGTACAAAATCCCAATTGAAGTGTGTGTAGTAGTATCCTAACAAAAAATGGGAGTCTTGATTCCTATGTCACGAGAATGCACCTGGAAACATGTTTTTTTTTTTTTACAGTGAATTAGGGAATAAAATCACGCACCCACACAAAAAGATGTTTGGGGAAAATTCATTTTATCTTTAATAATGTATACTCAAGGTGGAAGATTCCTGTATATTTTCTTTCCTTTGTGTTGTCTGGAATTCAAGTCCACTGTTCTTTCTACTACACAACTAAGTTTACCCTTTAGGGAATATGCCTTCTCATCCATATAAATATCTAAGACTTGTTTTCCTGTAAAGATGCTTCTCAACTTGCAATGGACTTACATCCCAAAGAACCCATTGTAAGTTGAAACTAGCGAAGTTGAAAATGTATTTAAGACACCCAACCTACTGAACATAATCACTTAGCCTAGCCTACATTACACGTGCTCATACCGCTTACGTTAGCCTATAGTTGGGCAGTTATTTTGAGTTTCATCTCAAGAGCAATTGCTTCCTTTTCTTTTCACCAGAAGCAGGAGACACAGATGGATGTTTTGTAGACATGATGGGATGTGACAACACAAAACACAATATCCAAAAAACACTGGCAACACAGTACACTGCAGAGTATAGGTTGTTTACCCTTGTGATCTAGTGGCTGACTGGGAGTGGAGGCTCGCTGCCTGCACAGCCTCATGAGAGAGTATATACCACAGGGTTTCCACTGAAGGCATACTTTTGTACCTTGTAAAGTCGAATAACTGTAAGTTGAACCATCATAAAATTCAGGGAACGTCTGTATATTTTTATGTTGTTTAGATGATTGTGGTTCTCATATCTTGTGACAATTTAAAAAAATTTCTCTTGAGATTGCTGTCAAGATTAGCCCTGTCCACCTTTTTGTTTTTTTCAATCTCCAACACATTTAAAGAAGGTAAAATTTTGGTTAATTAAAAATTCACATTGCAGCACTTGAGTTTTTTGCCATCATTTCCCTTATCTCTTTTGAGAATTTAAATTTAACTTGATGAAGCAGTCATGCTACTTCTGGTTTATGTGTTATAAATGGGGCACGGAAATCAATATACCTGTTAAATTCTTTAATTTTGTGGGGGATACACCCCCACCCAATAGAAAGTTCATTCTAAAAGTGCAAGACCAAGAATAGGCTTTTATTTCCACACTTAAGGTCTTTGCTAAACTGAGTCCCCTCTTCATTTACTGAATTTCTATCTTGTAGCAATCCCACTGTTGCTGATAAGTGTGTCAGCTTAGGTACTCCATCAACCAATATACTATTGCATTCGTATATCACAGTTTTAAAATGTTAAACTTGATTTTTGTCCTTCTATTTGTATTTCTATGTCTCAGATAATCCAGTAGGACAAGCCTATGTGTTGAAAAATTATATAATCTCCCTTTCTTTTTAAAGGTTTTCACCATCAACATAGAGTTGTCCTCTCTATCCCCCCCTCTCTCTCTCTCTCTCTCTCTCTCTCTCTCTCTCTCTCTTGTTTTAATATTCCACTGTAAATATTTAAATTTTATTTATTTAAATTTTAAATATATTTAAAAATTATCTTCCCAATGTAAATTCTTATATTTTTTCAACTATATTCAAGAAATTGAAAGAGGACATTACAGTTAATAAAAGATCCTTCTCAGTACTAACTCTTTGATTCTTCTCACACATTCCTTCCTAAGTGTAGTTTACCTCACTTTATGGATGGAGAAACAGAATATCTAATGTAATGTCTCATTCCCAGTTCACATCTTAAATACAGTGTTGACTAGAATGCCTTTTTCTCAGTGTAGTATCACTCTTTTAAAAATGTACTTATGTAATTTACATTTGTGGCATTTAGTTATATGGATTAAATAAAATAGATTTTATTAATTATAATTCCTTATTATCTGTCCCTTCCCCTCCCCTAAGTTCTTCAGTACCTTCTGTATTGTCGCCCGGTCCCTTCATTGTCACCAACATCCTGCACTTTGAAAATGTGAAGTTCAATGCTATTTACTACCTAGTTCTGTATTTGATACTATCTTAATAAAGTAAATGAAATATAAAATAGAATACAATGTTTCCATCATCTAGGTTGATTCCTAACCTTGACTGAGTCACAATTCACATGAATTTCTGATGGTGTGTGTGTGTGTGTGTGTGTGTGTGTGTGTGTGTGTGTGTTCATACTTTCATTTTAATCCATATTTTGAGTAAGCTGCATTCAAATATTAGTCTTAAGCAAAAGCATTATTGGTAGGAAACCACAAAATCAATACTACAACGGGCATATTCATATATTTTTACAAGAGTCATGGGTAAGGACAAAATGAGGTAATAGAAAAGAATGTATACTGCTGAAATAGAAAGTAAATGCCAGCTAGTATCATTATGAAATATTTATATTGAAGTCCTGATAAAATTACAATCAGACGGCAACAGCATTGGTCTCACACACTCTTACTAATGCTGGCATGGAGTTGGAAAAGAAGTGCTGGGAAAGTGGTGACAACTGACACTCTAAGGCAAATATTTCAATGTTACCACAGATGCACAAATGGGCAGTCAGGATCAGAAAATTAGAATGAGATATGTAGTATCATAATCTTGATTTATTGACGTTTTAACTATACTAGAGGAATTTTAAGTTGTCCTTTTCATCCAATAATATATTGGGTTGTTGGAAAAGTCATGACGTATTTTTTCTATGTTTTTCATTGCAACAATGCGTCATGACTTTTCTGACAACCCAATAAATTCTATTTCCATTATTTTAGTGAGTTAAAACATCCCTGAAATACTAAAATTATAATCAGTCTTTAAGCATATAATTTGCACATCTAAAATGAACATAGTTGAACACCAGCATTACTCTTTATTTTCCTTTAAAAAGTTAATATTGCCATTTAAAGAACTCACAATACTTCCTGTCTGCAATTGTGCAAATAAGTTTATATCATGCAGTGTAAGTTGGTCATATTATACACCAAAAATACCAAGACTAATAAAATATGAAATATTTGAGAAAAAATTTTTGGATTATGGGATTTTCACTTTCTGCTTAGTCTGTGAAGGCACCTTGATAAAATAATCTAATATATCCTAAAGGAACAAATTATAAAATAAGAGTTTTGCATATTAGCTCCTGAATCTAGGTATTTGAGAAATCGTGATGAATAATCTGGATGTCAAAGGGTGAAACTTAACTGCTTGATAAAATTAAATTGAGGTAGCATATAAACAATGCATAATTTCCCAAACTGAAAACATTACATTAAATACAGTCACATTTGTTAATGCAACACATGTTTAACCTATGGTTAAAGCATTATTCATTTACTCATAAACAACTAGGTCTAAAAAGATCAGTTAAGGTGAATATACATGTTCAGGTACTTAGAATGCTCCATTCATGTTAATTTAATATGGCAAGTATGTGTAAATAAACATGAATTTAATATAAATGACATAGAATAATAAAATAATTCAGATCACAAATATGAAATCAAGAATAGCAATGAAATCAGGAACAGCAATAAAAAAATTATATTCAAACCATAATACATTGTTCTGTAAATTTGTATGACTAGGATGATACTAAATCAATGTAGCTTCCAGCAACTTTGTCCTTATTAATCTATTTTAAGGTGATCTTTTATTTACTTGAAATAATTTCCTTATCTTCAACTACATTTTTACAATAATGTCCAAATAATAGTATATTTTGTAATGAATGTATTCCTGTCTCATAGTTCATTGTTTCATGATCTAAAGGTAATAGAACTAAGAAAATAGCATGTTCATAATAAATTCTCTCTCTGTTTAATCCTTTCCTAAATCTTCCCTTTGGACATTGAATTGCCTTCTTGATCATTAATATCCTCATCTTGATCATTAATATCCTCAGTGCACTTTCTTTCCCCCTCAGTGAATTTACTGACAAAGAGAAAAAATAAAATTATGCTCATCAGGCTCAGTAAAAATTTTATTGACATTAATACCACTAATTCACTTTAGCTTTGATATCAATACTTATTAACATTAAGAATAGAATACATGACGAATGAAAAACATTTTCCCAAGACAGTGATATTCCATAGTCTCAACAGCATCTCCATGGTTAGCAAAATTTATAGTGAATGATATATTTAAATATCCTTGGTCCAGTTTTGGAACTTCAAAAATACTGTTTGTGACAACATGGATGGACCTAGAGGATATAATGCTAAGTGAAATAAGTCAGACTGAGAAAGACAAATATGTGATCTCACTTATATGTGGAATCTAAAAACAACATAAATGAACAAACAAAACAGAAACAGACTTATAGATACAGAGAACAAACTGATGGTTGCCAGAGGGGAGGAGTATTGGGGAGATGGGTGAAAAAGGTGAATAGATTAAGAGGTACAAATTGGTAGTTACAAAACAGTCACAGGGATGTAAAGTAAAGCATAGGGAATACAGTCAATAATAGTGCAACAACTATGTATAGTGATAGGTGGGTGCTACACTAATCGGGGATCATTGCATAAATTATATAAATATCTAACCACTGTACTGTACACCTGAAACTAATGACAAATAATAGTGAATGTCAACTGTAACTAAAAAAAGTAAATAATTAAAAAAAGATACAGCCTGTGATTTTTGAGATTTTCTGCTAAAAACTATTCATATATGTTTTGTAAATAATTTCCAAAAATCAATAGTTGCATCCTTTGACAAATGTCACTTTTTAAAGTAACTTTTTTAAATAACTTGCAAATACTAACCTTTTTTAGAATTCTTTTTGTTGTGTTTGTAGATAACTTAATAATTATTAAATCTATTTCCATTGTTTAAGGGAAAAAAACTCTTATTACCGAATAGTACTGGTATTGTTGTTATTGACATCATTGTGAGTTAAGCATGATGCATAATAATTAAAAAGTGTGCTAACACTAATCCTTGTTTTTTTGTTTTTGTTTGCACTTTCAGAGACAAAGAAATAGCATGGCATGAAACATGGCTCAGTTCTATTACAAAAGAAATGTTAATGCCCCCTACAGAGACCGCATCCCGCTAAGGATAGTTCGAGCAGAATCGGAACTCTCACCATCAGAGAAAGCCTACTTAAATGCTGTGGAAAAGGGAGATTATGCAAGCGTCAAGAAATCCCTAGAGGAAGCTGAAATTTATTTTAAAATCAATATTAATTGCATTGATCCTCTTGGAAGAACTGCTCTCCTCATTGCAATTGAAAATGAGAACTTGGAGCTCATTGAACTGCTGTTAAGCTTTAATGTGTATGTCGGCGACGCTCTATTACATGCGATCAGGAAAGAAGTCGTTGGAGCTGTCGAGCTGTTACTGAACCACAAAAAGCCTAGTGGAGAAAAACAGGTACATGTGATACTGTTTTTAATTTATTTTACTTATCGAAGGTTCCTATGGATGTTCGCATCCCCTTAAATGTTGAGAAATAGAAGCATTGAAATTAGCACTATTATGATAAAACTAAGCCTAAGTATAGTTTATATCTTCCAACAGTCACCACCTGCACCTCTTGCCCTGACAAATCAGACCTTTAGTGAGAACTAAAGCAAAACAAAGTAACCCATGTTAGTTTCTATTGGAAATATGTCTACATAACGTTCAACACATAAAGTGGTTTGGGACTTACTGTGTATATGTCTTTCATTTTCTAACATTCTACAGTAGTAGGTTGAATTCTTTTGTTATTTTCCTGTTTAAGCTGCCTACTTGTTTTGAGATGCTGCATTCTACAAAATTGAATTACATCATCTAATTCTGATATTTTTCTTTAGCAAACTCTAGTGGATTCTTTTAAATTGAGACTTAAATTTCAAAAAAAATTATTAGAAAATAACTGAACTCTGACGGTAGACTTAATATGAAATTTATTAATGGCAAAGTATAAGCTATATCTTAATGTCATCAGTAGAAAATAAACAGAAATGACACACAATGTGGTTTTTTCCCCTGTTATCTCCCTGTTTTTACCACTAAGGAAGTGGAGACATCAGAAACAGACAGAAATGAACAAGGAATCTGTTTTTGTCTGTCTAGATCTTTCCCTTTGTTACTGATTTGTATCTAAACTGTCTATTTGATCCTTTTTCCTTTCACACTGAACTCTTCACTTCCCTGCATCAAGTCTAATTGACTAATCGCAAAGACATTGAATGTACTGTGGCTCAAAATTTATCTTTTAAAGTAAAATCTTAGGAACTATGTGTTATTACAGCTCAAGCAATTTCTGCCCACTTTGATAATGTGCTAATTTCTATCTCTGCAAATGACAGACTGTTAGATGTTACATTCTTTTAAAACAAACTCTGCTGTAGCTGCTGTTGTCTTTGCTCTACTGGAGGACTTTTATCAGAATCCTTGCCATTATTAGAAGAAATTAGTGGCTGGGTGTCTCCTGAAAAGCTCTCCCTATGTTCTCAGAAGTCTATGTTCTCTGGCCCATTCTTATGTTACACCCCCATTTACCTTCTTCCCCTTACCTGAATCGAAACTTTGATAAAACAACACTCCACGATGACAATACTTTCCTGTTCGTTGCTTTCCTGACTTTTTGTTGTTTGTTTCATATCCAGGTGTCTGTGTGTTGCCTTCCTATCATAGATAGAAAAATTTGCTTGTTTTGTCTACCCTTTCAAACTCGTACAAACTTTGACAGGGGTAGACAGGTAATGGTAATATCTAACAACAGATGTAATGTTATATCCCAATTTTGCACCACTGCGGGAGTGCAGGACACTTAGACAGGAGTGACCAGGAGTCTGTTTTTATCTGTGTAAGTTCAAGTGCTACTTCCTCAGTCATCTTGTGATTTTGAAATTTCTTTCACAATTATTCCCCTAAAGAATTTATATTTTCTAATAACAGTGATCTTATATTGTATATCCTCTTGTTTTATGTGTATATAGGCAACCGTAACACAGATGTTGTGACTGTGGTCTAAATCATTTTAGACTGCAAGTCTATAGAAGAAAATTGCTGTCAAATGTGTTTTTCACATCTATTACTAAATAACCTTCTTAGTTCTATTTTCTAGAGAACATTGGCCACATATTTCAATGTCTCTTTAGTCAATGACATTTGTGCTGGCTAGAGTAATTTGGTGTCTGGAGAAGATATCTGCTATTATGAGTGTTTGTTGGAAGGCATTCAACTTTTGAGCTAAACTCTTGTCTCGCAAGTAGGTCCTGGCTCCTTAGAGTCTCTTGATCTGAACCCTGATTATTAATAAAAGGCAGTAAAGGTTTGCAATCTGCCAAGAGTCTGAAATATTCCAGGTCATGTGTTTCTGGAAGATTTCTCTTGTATCAGTTTTCTGGCCAAGAATTTTTCCTTTCTATTTGTATGTTCTAGAATTCCTCTTCAGCGAAGGCAGTGAGAATAAACAAAAATTATATCTTTTTTTTAGAACTTTAGAATTTTGAAAGAGCCAATTCAGTCTACCTCTGAGACCCTGGTATTTTGTACAATGAAAGTGGGGTTGTTACAACATGAAATGTGTATAGGATATAGCACACAAAAGGTATCTTCTGGGCTTGGGGGATATAGCCAAACCCCCAGTAGACCTTTGTTTATCTGTGATTTACTTAGATAATACAGCTCCTAGGTACAGCTAAATCTTCTGGAATAGGTTTCCATAAATCAGTGTGTTGTCGGTAGCAAATATGTTCTAGACAGGAATTTTTTTCTCTCATAAATTGTAATTCCTTAGATGATTCTTATAATCATTTAAAGTCATTTTGGATAGTATTATAATTTGCCTAATTTTCAGTCTCATGGGTATCCCCTAAAAACTCTGGGACATATTGCCATTAATTTTGTTGACTTCATGAAACCAAGTGTTGAAACCTGAAACAATAATATCCAAGTGGACAAAATAAACATAACTTGTCTTAAAGTGAATCAAGAAAGAGAATCTCATATAAAAGCCATACAAATTTGATTATTAGAACACTTGCTTAGAACTTAAAATGTGACAAATGTAGATTAGAATGCATATTCTTTTTTTACAAATTTTTCAAGTATTAATTTCTTTCCCTGGAAAAAGGTACTGTGTTTGAAGGCATCCTGAAATCATATGGGCTTTGAGATTTCAGATTGGTTGATGTACTCATCCAGCACATTCACCAGGGGACAACCTAGGATATTTACTATGCCAGGCCCTGGGGTGGGCACTGAGGAGGGGACATTGTTCCTGTTCTCTAGAGTCTGAAGGTCTAGTTGTGAGGAGAGACAGAAAAAAATAGCATGGGACTATGAATAAAGGTGATCACAACTGAAAAAAATGAAAGAAATACATCTGCAGGTAATTCTGAATTTAAATGGACTGGATTTGGTAAATAAAAAAAACATTACAGGGTAGAGGGCACGAGAGAGCCCGAGAAGGATTTGAAGAAAAAGGAAGAAGAGTATTTCAGGATTTGTACCTGGGAAAAATTAACTCCATTAGCTGAGATAGATGCTATGAGAAAGGTTGATGAGACCTGATTGGATATACTCAGTTTTTGTTTGTTGAAACTGACATCTAGGAGGTAATTAGAAATTCTGGACTTAAGAAAGGGATCTGGGATTGATATATAAATGACAGTGAGGACAATGAAGCAAATAAAATAATTTATCTTCCTATCACTCTGACATTTTCTCTTCTTGCCCTTATATATTGTTTAAGTGTTTGTGATTGTTAGTATATTAAAAGATTTTTTTTCTCAATGCAGCATTTAATAAAGATATTTAAATTTTGCCAGTTGGGTATTGATCATTAAATATTTCCTTCCATATTTAACATAGACCTTCATAAATCAGGGTATTAACTTGATAGTAAAAATAGTGTTTTATTTTTACTATCAAAAAAGTAGAAAGATAAATAGTTAAATTTTTTCATGTAGTAAATAGAATAGAGAACGTGTGGTTCTTTGCACCAGCAGGAAAATAGAACATTACGTATTTTTACTGGGACTGCTGCAGTGCTAGAATCATTATGCTGACATTCTTTGATGATTTTATTGAACTTTTCTTTAAGCTTTGCATTCCTTGTTTCTCTGTAGGAAATAACTGAGAGTGACTTATTATCCCCTTTTTCAGTCAATTGATTGGGTACATGATTTTTAATTATTCCAGCAGAACTTTCTCTTTGAGGTCTTCTAAGCCAGATCCAATTTCAATTTTAGCTACTTTAATAAATGTTTATCAGAAATGGAACTTTCTTTTCCATTTTTCACATAGTAATTCTCAGTCTTCACTATCATGAGAATGACGGGAGGGCTTGTTAAACCACAAGTTGCTCTATTTCACCTCAAGGGTCTCTGACACAGCAGGTCGGGAATGGGACCTAGAACTTGTAATTCTAACAAGTACCCAGGTGATACTACTGCTGCTGTTGGAGACAATACTGAGAACAGCTGCCTTAGAGGATTTTGAAAGTTATAGGATATGTATAGTTGTAAATTTTATGTTAGGTGTGTTGGACTATACTATGCTAACCTGGCTTTTAAAAGATTTCAATTAATTCTCTTAAATGCTAATGATTAAATGGTACTTAATATATGAGAGTTTCCCAATTCCACTAATATATTTATATTATATAAATATAATATATTATATTTTTCCCTTTTTTGGAAATTAAAGGAATAATATAAAATGAAAAGAGTTGACAGAAAGATGTGGATACAAATCCTGTTTTATAATCTCAGGTAAATAATTTAGTCTTTTGAGCCTTGACTTTCTCATAAATAAGAGGGGTATTATAGTCCCTACTCACCAGGTAGATTCAAGATTAAATAGTTAACACACTACAGTGCCTAGCATCAAGAAAGCTCAGTATATGTAAGTCCCCCCACCCCCCTATCTTGATTCAATTTGAGCATTCTACACTTACTAATTTTAATTTAATTAAAAATGCATATGTGCATTGATAAGGCTAAACATTCTTCAAAACAAATGCATTGTGATGTGTTAGTGCTATGTTGAAGAATGAGTTTGCATTAAAATAAGAGATAGTGAAATTAATCTTTCAAATGTGAGCTTTGGTAGAAAGCTTTTTAGGGGTTATATTTATTAAGTCCCTCCAACCCATTGTAAATCTTGTGATTAAAGCTCAAATAATAACATAATGTCTTAGTAAGCAACATATCAATTGAATTTCTTTAATTATAATACTTTGAAAAATTAATCATTAAGAAATAATGAGTTATTTAATAATTTTAATTAATTGAATAGATAAGGTGTTAATATAATTGGGAATATTACAAAATACATATTATGATTAGAATGTCTTGTTACTCTTTTCAAAATGCCCTTTTCTTTCAGCCTGCTATATTTGCTTATTCTCTGATTAGAGGCAAAAAGAGTAAAATTTAATTGCTTTAACATCTAAAACACAAGAAAATGAGGATTTATGAAGTATAGAATTTTAAATGTTGTTTACCAAGTATCAATTTTTCAAGTATTTAGAAGGAAAGAGTGCTCTCATTTTCATTACTACATTTATTCTTTATTCAATAATTTTCTGGATCAATTAACTTCTAGATATGTCACTGCTCCAAGTCACTATTGTTTGAATCATGTATTCGAAACACTTAACAATAATTCCAAACTGTGAATTTTAAGCCGACATAGAATGTAGCCTTCTGAGAGAATGTTCACACCCACGCAAAAGGAGGGGGTGGTTTCTGGTAAGAGAAATTCATAGTTGCTAATCTATCAACTGGATGCATAACCTCTTTTCCCTTAAATGAGAGCTTGATGGGTGAATGGAGTGGGTTTAACTTTTCACTATCCTCACCCCCTCACATGTGTAACCTAATTGTAACATTCCTTCTTAGTTTCTGGAATCCAGTGAAAGTATATAGATTTGTTTGAATTGGAGAAACAGGCTTAAGTGTTAAGCAACACTAGTAACATCAAATAAATGTAAAATTAAAAAAATATAATATAATGAATAAGTATAAATTAGAAATAATTATTTTGAAATTTATTTAGACTTTATATTATGCATGTTTCCCACTGTCCAATATATTAGACAATCCTCAATTAACAGTATTTTGGAATAATTTTCCTCAAAAAACAATACATAATTTGAAAAAAAAATGGTTGATGTGCATTGTAAATTTCTATTACATTCTACCATAGCAAATGTAGTACAAGGGATAATAATAAAAATTGTTAACAATAATTGAGCATTACAATGTACCAGACCTCTTGAGACCATTCTACATTGATATCTCATTTTAACCTCATAGAAACCTTTGTGGTAAGTTCTTTCGTTATTGCCATTTTATGAAGAGAAGTTAACTTGCCCAAAGCCATCATCCATAACTAAAGACTTAACCTGCTTTTCTCTCCTCTGGCAACTCATGTAGACTCTGCTAATTAATTGCAGAGTTCATTTTTGTTGACCTTAAAAGCAGCCTTAGAATATTGTTCATCATTTGTCAAAGCTGTCACTATAAATAATAGGAGTTCACTGAAGAATACATGCATGAGTACATAAGTAGGGAATACAACAAATCTTTTTTATTTTGATTACCCAGTATGTATTTTTACATTTATTTAATCAATTCCTCCCAGTTACTCTAACCATTAAGATAAGGAAACTGAATAAATTGCCCCAGGGAGAGTTGAGCATAAGTCCTCTGTTTTCATGACCTTTGCCAAACTTCCGGTTACTTTGGGCATCAGATGTTCAGCAATCTCAGCACTTCAGAACATGCTGTAATCAAGGAATAAAACTTGGTCCTGGAGCAACACAGAAAGGTCTCTGCATGTCCTTGACTCTATAGGAACATCCTGAAATTCTTGCAGACAGAGGCTCCTGGCCACATCTTAAGTGATTTAAATTTGATGATTTAACAAAACTGGTTATCCAGTTTTCTTGGTTCCTCCTAGATGGTAGTAGGAAGGGATTGGTAGTGAGAAGGATAGACTGCTAGCACAGTGAGAAACTGCTAGGAAGAGGGAGGTGAGTAGAACACAAGAACAAAGAGAGCAGAAGATTACAGGTCAAGCAATGCACATTCATTGTTATCCTTTGGTTGGACCTGACCAAGTTAGTTGGTTCTGAACTGAGACCTGGTGGCTGAGACTCTAGGAACAGACCCTGCTTCTCAGGCTGGAGGAGGTTATTTTGCAGACAACACAAATCTTTTTCTTTAGTTATGTGTGAGATAAATTATGAAATCCTGATGGAATTAAATATCCATCCTCTTTGCTGTACATCTCTTCATACCTCTTGGAATACACACAGACTCATATATATGCACACATTTGTTTGTATCTTACTATATATGCATTTACACAGGCATAGACTTCATTTATAGTAAAGCCTCAATTATGCATTCTTTTCCATGTCCACCCTTCAACATTTATTTATTGGGGTGGTCCTTCCTGGCCTTGGATATCTTTACCTCTCATTCTTAGGTTATAGACATAGTAGCCCAACTCAGTGTTCTTTTTTTCCCTCAGTATGCTAACTGTGTGTGTGTGTGTGTGTGTGTGTGTGTGTGTGTGTGTGTGTGAGAGAGAGAGAGAGAGAGAGAGAGAGAGAGAGAGAGGGAGAGAGATTTAGGGAGGGGAGACATGGGAGAGAGGAGTTTAAAGTAAAGCATGCTAGTCATATGTTGAGCATGAAGTTACCAACTACTGTGGGAGCCTTCTGGGTGGCAGTGGTCGCATTAAAGCACCCATGCTTGATTTGAGGTAACTGGGTAGGCGATGATCTCTCACTTCCCTCTGGGGGATGGAATCATAGGTAACTCCCATTCCATCTTCACTTTTCTACAATGAAATCCCCCTCAACGAATATATCAACTCGCCAATGGTTCCATATTTTGTATTATTGAAATAGGTCAGAGACTTCTATATGAGGAGTTCAAGAGTTTTGAACCCTAGAATCTTTCATTTACTGCAACTGGTACCTGCAGAAACTTCAAAGTTAACATCCTGTTACTTATACACAAAGCAGCTCTCATCTCTTCAATAAATATTAGTTTCCTTTTCTTCTCCTATATATACCCAACAGAGTTCCTAATGCATGGCAGGTGTTCGATAACTGCTGGCTAAATTTAATAAAAGGGTCTAGAGATCTCATAAATTCTTGCTGAGGTCTATCAGTAATTTTTCTCTTATGTTATAAAATGAATCTTACTTACCCAAACTTACTTTTTCTTTATATCTGCCTTCTTTCTAAACACACACACACATTCATACGCACACACGCACACATGTTTTGTACATGTACACACATCCCTTCATAATAAAAGTAATGAAAAATTGGAGCGAGCCGAGCACGTTGGTTAAGAGTTGGCTTGGGATGCCAGCTCTGTGTAGCAGGGCCCTGGTTCAGATCCCACATGAGGGCCAGTGATACTGCCCTCTATAGCTAAGATGGTGAACAACAGCTCAACCTGGAGTTGGGCTGCCGGGAGTTGCCAGCGATGCAGTAGGATGCAGCCCCTGCTGCAGTGGGGCTGCCATGAGCTACTGTGAGTGGCCTGCAGCCAGTGTGAGCAGCCGGCAGCCGGTATGAGCTGCCAAGATCCACAGCGAGCGGCCGTCCAGAGGCCACTGACTGATCTCCCTCACCCGGGAAGAGTGCAGTGATGGTACTAACATGCGCCAGTGAAGCAACATCCTCCACAACTAGACTGAAGAACAAAAGGACAGCAACTTGTCTGTTCCCCTTCCCTGATTCCCCCTACGCTGTTCCCCTGGTACAATCATACATATAGAAACACAGTATTATTTTTCATGTAGAATCTTTGCTTCTGCTTGCTACTTTCCAACTCCACTGCAGCAGAGAAGCAAAAACAAGTCAAGATGGAGAGACAGAAAGGAAAGCTAGGGGAATGGATTGGGTGAGCAATTTTGCTATAAAGGAATCATGTGTTTCCTCATTTCTTATCCTTATTATCTTTACAATTTTCTTAGCTGACTACTGTGACCAAAATATTGTTAAAACATGATCACAAAGGAGCCCTTGACCTCAAAGAATCTGATCTAGCAATAAATTGCAGCTTTAAGACAAATCAAGGTAATAACATATAATAAGCATCCTCATTTGTTTTATTTTCTATACAATATTGATTTTCCAATTGTATTTACATCTATATTTTTGTGGGAGTCTGTATAGTACTTAAGGTCTGAGAAATATTCATATTAGATTAAGCAGGGCACAAAATTTGAAGAAACTCAATATCAATAAAAGAAGAAAGAGACCAGTACTATCGTGTTTCTATGAAAATGGTAAAAGTGTATAAAAATAGCATTCAGTGTATCTGGGAAAATACGTTTGTATATTGGATGATTTTTTTGTGTGTACAATAATATGATGTATACTCTTCACTCTAAATGGAATCAATGTGAAATTGCTTTGCACGCATATAACTATTAGCATTATCAATGGAATGCTTAAAATTAAAAAAATCACTTGATAAGTTAAATATACATTACATATTGCTAATTCCTGCTTCCCCTGCAGACTTTATCCTAGAGTATCAGAACTCATTATTCTTTATCATCTGAGGAGTTTTGATTCTTTGCTTGACCTTAAATTGTCAGTCTTAGGAAAGTACAATTCAAGTGTACTCTATTTTAGTGCTTTTTAGCCTAAATGTAATGCCTGACTTACAGGTAGTGTTTATTAAGTCTTATCTTCTAGAAGCACATGTTTTGAATGAACTTTATGTCATTATACCATTTTCTGCTTAACCATGAACTATGCTGCCTGTTTTGCTCAATCTCAATTAAAAAGCAAAAATTGAATGTGTAACTTTGAAATCAGAGAGAATTAAGGAGCATTTTGACATCACCTTCACCACCCCTCCACTTCCAAACACACACTGACTCCTAGAACCATCACCTTATACAGATAAGAGGAAAGTGAAGCTTAGAGAGTTCAGAAAACTTGCCTGAGACTACTGAGGTCATTTGTTCTTGAGCTGGCCTTAAAATTCAGTTTTTGTCTAGAATCAAATAGAAATATTTGTCATAAACATCACTTTAGTTACAGCCTGAAATATTTTGTGGAACAAGGAAAAAAATATAAATGTAAAATTTTAAGGCTTAGTTTCACATAAGAGGAAATGTTTCGTGGTATAAAAGGATCAGGTTTGTAATCAGACAGATATGAAGCCAAGCCCCAGTTCTACTCAATACTACTTTCCTGACCCAATGGTGTTATTTAACTTGAAACAGAACAAGAGTATATGGTACCTCACACAATTATTGTAATTAGAAATTTGAAATATTTCATATAAGGTGCCTAGGGTATTTATATCTGATTTAGTATTGTTATTATTAGCATCATTATCATCATTCATTTAAGAATCAAGTATGATAATTTGATCTATTGGGTTGTCGGAAAAGTCATGACGCATTTTTGCAACAAAAAGACATAGAAAAAATATGTCATGACTTTTTCGACAACCCAATATGTCTAAAGATTCACATTTGTGTATGTTTCTATGTTATGATTAGGTTTCACATATGCTGATGAAGACCACAGGAGACACATTTGTTGAATTCTGGTGATGAAAACTCTGAGGAAAATCTTCTAGATACCCAAATAGTGGTTGGGAGGGTTGTGAATCTATGAGAGGTTGAATGGAGTCAGGAAGCTTGACCATTTTTACCTCAGAGATGTCTAAAAGCCAGGAGACTGGAAATGGACCAGGCTTCTAAGTCTACAGTGAAGTCTAAATCAGTATAATCTAAGCATGTTATTAATTGCCAAATAAGATGTAGTTTCACTTTGAATAAAGAGAAAGAAAAGGAAAAATTATGATAAAAGAAAATGATTGAAGATGATCTCTAGAAAAATAAACACATTCCCACAGGGATATTTTAGGGGTTATGTTTTCAGAAGAGACAGGGTATTAAAATTCAACATTGTCAGAATAAATGCAGGATGTCTGCTCACCTAAGTCACACTGTCTCTTTTAATAGATGAGGTAAAGCAGATCAAGTTTGTTTGGACCAAACTTAAAGAAAAGACTGCTACCTGATGAATATTTGATGCCTTAAAAAAATTCATGTATTAGTTTTAAACATCTGGTATGAACTTAAAAACAATAGCCATATACTTTATTTTTTCTTTATTTTTCAGTAGATTTTAGTTTTTGTACTCTGCACTATTAGCAGAGGTTTTGTTAAGGCCCCATAAAGTCACAAGTTTTGTTGAAATTTTTCCATTATTACATTTTTTTTAACTGATAGAAATACATCTTTTATAGGTCACCTAATTCAGATTAAAAGTTACCCAAAAAAAGCAAACAAAATTTATGAACCACCATGCTCTATACTTTTTTGGGTTTCTTCTTTGTTTAGTTGTATAGCAAAATGATAAAAATTATATTTTAGGATTACTATAATGCTAATACATTCCATTTATTACAATTCTGATCGGAAAAGCAAAGAGCAGGGGAAAATCATTTTTCATTCTATAGCTAGTGCAGTAGTGGGAGTTTGTTTGGATTTTCCCTGGGACTTTATCTAGAGCAGGAGAGATGATGAATTAATCCCTAATGTTTTCTTCTAGTAAAATGCTGCCCCTCCACCTATCCTGCTATATATTTTAAATCTCTTAGCTGGTTGCTACAGAACTTATAAATTACTGAACTATTTTTTTTTCTTCCCCACCCCGCCCC
>NW_017731637.1:186662-296479 GCF_001890085.2 Hipposideros armiger | reverse complement strand
CCGCATTGTATTTCTGAAACTGATGTTGAATAATACTGTATGTCAACTATAATTATATATATATATATACATATAGTCTCGGGACATGGAGTAGAGAGCGGGAACGGATTCAATGGAATTGTAATAGATAAGCATGATATCGGGGGTGGGAAGGCAATAGATGGGGGGAGGGGGGTTTTTACCTGGTGAGGGTGAAAAGGGTAACTATTGTATTGTTCTGTACACCTGAAACTAACAATAAAAGAAATAAATTATTAAAAAAAACCCCAAAAAACAAAAAACAAATGACTGAATCTATGAAAACCCATCCCCCCAAAATCTGTCTGTATGACTCAAGTGATCCTAATGTTGGGTTGGACACGGAGTGAAGACCCATCCAAAGAAAAGGCACAAGTGAGGAAGGACAGGAGGAAGGTGCAGGGAATGACAAATTAATAAAGACCTCAGAGAAATGGGAAGGGATGGGGTGAGGATGAGAAATGCAAAGATGTTTGGGGAAGGAAGAAAAGCGGTACCAGTGAAACAGAGAGATATATTTGTAGAGGGTGGGGACCAGCAAGGAGAGAGGCACTCAAAGGGAATCACACGTGAGAGCCATGACTGATTGGTTTCTTAAATTTTGACTTGGACATGCATGGTGTGGCAGGAATGGTACTTTAAAAATGTATTGCCACAGGGATATGAAAGACAGTTCGAGGAATATAATTAATAATGTTGTAAATATTTTGTAGGGTGTCAGATGGTCATGTCTTGTTAGGGAGACCACTTCATGGATAGGGTAGAGGCTTGATCTCTGCACTGTACACCTGAAGCTGATGTTGTATAATAATGTATGTCAACTATAAGTGAATATATGTATA
Organism: Hipposideros armiger; assembly: GCF_001890085.2. Lineage (NCBI taxonomy): Eukaryota > Metazoa > Chordata > Mammalia > Chiroptera > Hipposideridae > Hipposideros > Hipposideros armiger. Next base: position 295,619 of record NW_017731637.1, on the reverse strand, counting down.
TATATATATATATATATATAGTTATATATAGTTATATATAGTTATATATAGTTATATATAGTTATAGGACGTGGAGTATAGTGTGGGAGTGGAGCCAAGGGAATTGTAATACATATGTATGATATGGGGGAGAGTTGGGCAGCAGATTGGGGGATAGGGGTTGTCACTTCGAAGGGTAAAAGTATAACTATTGCACTGTGTTGTACAGCTGAAACTGATTTAAAATAAAGTTTATTTCACAATAAAAAAAACACATACACTAAAAAAAAACACACAAAAATGTAAGTCAGGTGGTCAAAGCCTTGAAGCATCTTGCCATCACACGTGGCTTACCAAGCCTTGGTGATCTGACCTTGCTAACTTCATTCTCTGTTCTCCACTGACGTCCAGCTCTCCGGGCTCTTTAGTGTTCATTTTCATAGGAATACGTTCCTGCCTCAGGGCCCTTGTACCCGCTGCTCCCACCTATGGGCTGTTCTTCTTCCAAATATTCACATGGCCTGCTCCTTCACTTCATCAGGTCTCCTCCAATGCCTCCCCTCAGACAGGACTTCCCTCATCACTCTCTATCCCCTTCCTCTGAATTGTTTTCTATCACTACCCAATATCATGCCATAAACCTACTTGCCCATTTGTTTAAAGTCTGCCTCTTCTACGAGAATGTAAACTCCATGGGAGCAAGGTTTTGTCTTGCTCACTGTGAAATACCCACCACCTAGGACAGTGAGCACAAAGGTAGTGCTTGCTGAGCCTGATGAGTGTGGTAAATGCCTGTGGCTGCTTGGTAGAAGTGACTGGGATGCTGAGAGGAAAGGTATTGCTGAGCGTGCCTGGGAAGGTGATTAGCCAGGGAGATGATTGAGGACAAGTAACAGGCATCGTTAAGGCCCAATCAATGAGGGAATGGGGGTGGCATTGCCAGGAAAGACAGTAAACAAGGCAGTTTCTCCATGTGGCTAAGAACATGGTTTCTGCACAAGACCACCTGCTCCCTTTGTGGTTCTGGGTGAGTTTCTTCCTCTTTCTAAGCCTCAGTTAATCTATTGTGGGGCTTATAACCATAGTGCCTTCCACCTAAATTGTGACGGGGTTAAATGACCTAATAGCCATAAAGAGCCTGCCACAGGGTAAGCTCTCAAAAAATGTTAATTACTATGATAATCCAAGGTTGGGGGAAGACTGTGAAATGTTGCAATGTAAAAAGATGTTTCTGGGGCCAGCCGGGTGGCTCAGTTGGTTAAGAGCTCGCTCAAGAGTTTGAGATCTGAGCAATAGTGGTTCGAGTCCAGCCCAAGCTGAGCAGCCGCTGAGTTGCCAACAGGTAGCAGGATGGCTCAGTTTAAAAAAAAAAAAAAGAAAAGAAAAAAAAGATGTTTCTGTAATTGTTCTAAGTCTTGGTCCAAAATGTCTACCCTGGAATAGACTTGATGTGTTGCCTTGCCCCAAACATATTCCCACACAAACATGTCTTTGTCATACCAACCCTCTCACCAGCTTTCTCTCCTTTCTGATGACTCCTCTGAGAGTTAGCCTAGTGCCTGGCACAGTAAATTTTCCATAAGTATCTGTTGGTGTTTAATGCACTTCTACCGAACAGTGCTTAGGTGTTACTTGGTCAGGAAAATCTTGATGTCGAGTGGGAGAGATTAGTGTCTGCTATCTCCTTAGGGAGTGTCAACCTCAAGAAAGAAGATAGCTTTCCACAAGAAATACTATTGGTGGCTACTGGGCTCAAATTTAAAAACAGAGCCTAGAAGGATTTCTAAACTGGGGCCTCCCACCAAACGGCACTTCAGGGAGAAGCCTGCACTAAACTGCCTGCCTCCATCACTGACCTGCTTGCATGCCAAATTACTGAAGTATTTTATTCTTGCATCTAAAGATTCAAGTTTACTGCTGAAATGAACTAAACGGAGAAAAGAAAAAAAAATGATTTCCCTTCTCACGTGCATTTCTCAGCCTCCAGTCAAAAACCTAGGTGATATTTTCTTTAGCTGTGGCCAGAATAAAACCACCATTCCATTAGAAGGAGGAAGGATGTCCATCACTGTTCTCTTGCCTAGAAAGCCTGCCACATGGATGTGACTTACCACATGTCTTTTCTCATTAGCTTCACACTGTCAATTCCTAGAATGTTTCCAAGTGTTATTTCAGTTATTTTTATGCAGTGTCTGAGGAGAAGTTTTGAAAAACAAGTTATTTCAGTCACAAGCCTTAGTTTTGTAGCTGTAGTTTTAATTCTGAAAGACTGTTTTTGTGGCCTCGCCTTTCCTCTATACTTAACAATACAGTTCATTGTGTGATACTGATAGATCATATTACTACCCTCATTTACTTTAATTTGCTAATTCTTCTTAATGAAGCTTTTTCCCTTTAATTGGTTCCTTTATGTGATGACTAATGTATGCATATAAAAACTCTTATTAGCTGTGCATGTAAATAATTTTTCAGTCTGTTGTACTGTGATGGTCTTTGTAGGTTCACTTTCCTCTCATACGTATACCAGTCTATTCCTTAGGCATAAATTACTCTCCAAACCAAATCTACTCTTAGTTTTGTTTCTTTCTACATAATATGATGTATATCCGAGGTATTAACAGTTTGTCAAATAGATGGTAGATGGGTGAATATGGAAGATTAAAAACCCCCATCATCACTTGTGAAAACACGTCCCAAAAAGAATACTCTGACAAGATAAAATTGAACATCAAAGAGCTTACGAGCTTTAGTTAAGGTAGCAATTCTGATTTAGATCATCAGAATAAAACCAAGATTATTAATACGTTTGTTATGAAATTTTCTGGAAATATGTATATATTTTAAATTTGGCCTCTATTTTACCATGATGCTGTGATGATTGTCAGTGACGTATTTGTTGCATTCTAGGGAGTCTCACCACATTTTCAAAAGTTAAAGTTCTACCTAAAGCATGCAGACTTCCTTGCAGCAATTTCAGTATTTCCATAAGAGCCTGTAATTGTTTAAAAAAATATAGAGCACCCTCCAAATTTTATATATATATATATATATATATATATATATATATATATATATATGAAATGAAGATTAACCTTGGAGTGATTTTTAACCTCTGAAAGATTTTATTTATTTCAAGATTATCTCTGTAATAATTTAATAATATGTATTTCTTTGTGTATTTAAAATAAAGTTAAAAGTATATAGAAATGAGAAATTTATAAAACATGACAAAAATTGATAAAAATAATTATATTTAACACTAAATAATAAATCAACAAATTATGCAACCTTCTGTATTTTATACTTCATAGTGAAACTCTTTATGTTTGTTGGAACTGAATCCTTTTGGAAAAGCAATTTAGCAATGTTTAGCAAAAACAAAACCAAAGAAAAAAGGCATTCATATTTAATCACTCATTCTTTCATGTATTCAAAATGGAGGTGATTAAGTAAATTACAGTATAATTTTAATTAAAATATTGTACGATCACCACAATAGTATTTAAAAGACTTAAAATCTATCAAGGGATAAACAAATATCAAGTAACAACTGAATTCCACATAGATTACATAAGCAATAATGTAATTAATTAAAAATATGATGTGAATACAAAATCCCTTTCAAGAGCTAGACTGCATCTGGACAAGACTTTCTGAGCTTAAAAGTAAAGCAGATATTTAGCCTATATAAAATCTGATATGCATGGCATTCATTCTCATAGATTGGTGACTTATTTTAATGAATTGGTGCTTGGGGCTTTCTGAGCAATCTTGGGGAAAAAAAGACTGATAGATTTGATTATTGAGATGAAATTATCATAAACAATCTTTATAATAAAAACTTACACAATATCTAAAACCTGGAAAAATATTTTAAGTGAATGATAGACCAAATAAGGTAGTATAGTTAAGATATAATGATGGGAAGAACAAAAACAAAACAGGTGAGCCCTACCATTCAAGGGACATATTATTCCAATCTTTCAAAAATATTTCTAATTTTATGGGACTAGTATAACCTGGGCATCAAAATTAGAAGAGGACAGTATGTGAAAAGGAGATTATGGCCCATCAAAAATATAAATGCAAAAATTTAGGTAATACATTAGAAAAATCTATTAATGTAACTCACTGCCATAATAGGTAAAGGAAAAGCAAATATATTATATACCACTAGATGCAAAAAAAAAAAAAAGCTTTTGATAAAATTTATATCCATCCATTACAAGAAAAAGAAAAAAAAAACTTAGCAAACCAGGAATGGAATAGGCAAAAGATTTTCCTTAACTTGTTTAAGAGAATCTACCCCAAACCTGTATCTTATATCACTCTGAATAAATATCGCAAACATTCATGTGAATATCAGTAACAGGAATTCTCACTGTTCCTTCCATACAGCACTCTACTGGAGGCTCTATTTTGAACAACAATAAGTAAAAATAAAATATAGAAGCACTAGAAGAGATAAAAAATATATTCAGATAATTTTTGTACATAAAAACAATATGTAATCTATAAATTGTAATTAATTAGAAAGTTTATGAAAGTCATTCTATAAAACATTAATATAGAAAACTCAAATGCATTTTAGACAGTAATTGAAGTTAGTCTATATGTCAACTCAAGCTTCAACAAGTTAGAACTTGTGATTATATATGAATATATAATTTTACAAACTAATATATAATATATACTTATAAAAAAGAGAATATATTCAACAGTAACAAAAATATAAATTATCTAGGATATATCTAACATAATAGGTACAAGAATTTCAAGGGGGAAATTATGAAACATTATCACAAGCCCCTTCGTTTCTAACTGAAATCTGAGTCTCTCTTGCAGCATCCATCACACCACTGGGCCTTGTTCCTCGCTAGTTATTTCATATCATTGTTCACTCTTGCTTTCTAACCTCTCCACAACAGTTGTAGTATTCTATACTGTAGTCCCCTTGCTTAAAGATTTTGGCATCAGATTTGTGGTCACACTCCTCAACAATGGTCTTGTCCAAACTGTCTGGTTACACAAATGGATAATCCTAGAGTTACCCTGGCTTCTCTTAAACTATGTTCCTTCTTCCCAAACAATTGTCTTTAACTCCACCTTACCACATCCACCTACTCCCATGGCCATAACAATACTTGTTATTATCATTAATTATACTACCTCCAAGGTCACAATTTCTTTCCTGCTCAATCCACCTAATCCCCATACACTAACCTTTTTCCTGAGTCCTCACTCTTCATGATGTCACTTCCTTGATTAAAATTCAATAGTCCATCATTGGTGCCTCTCATCCACAGAGAAGTTTTCCTCTCTCTCTTTGTAATATTATCTGTAAATTCCACTTCTGGTTTAGCCTGCCTGGACTCAGTTATTGAGAGCGGGCTTAAGAAAAACATAACCATTTCAACTACTTTCACTCTAAATATTTGATCACTAACTTCAAGTGGGTACTTTGTGGTGCCCTATAATCCTACTACATTTCCTGAGTACATGTACTCTCTTACTTTCCTAGATGATAAGTTCATTTTTTCTCTCTCTTTTTTCAAATACCCAACAAGTCTACAACTCCTCTCCCCTCCTCTTTCTCAGATGATACCTTTGTTTCCTATTTTACTAAAAAATAGACTCAATCATGAGTGAAATTTCACATGCTTCAACCACCGTAGCTATCAACTTGCCTAAATATGTACCTTAGTATTCCAGGAATTCATAGTCTCCTTGTATTTCTCATATCCTTTACTGGTTCTTTTTCATCTTCTCAACCTCGAAAATGTTAAATGTCAGAGGATTAAAATTTCTAGCTTCTCTTTTCTACCTATTTTCACTTTTTACTTGCTAAGTGAAATCCAGGCTTATGACTTTAAACTATTTGTATGCTGATGACTCTCAAATGAATATCTTCAGATTTTCCATATCTCAAATTTACCATTGAAAAACTAAATCCTAATCTTCATTGTTTTCCAAAATCTCCTCTTCTAGAATGTTCTCCATCTGTCTAAGCCACTGTGTTTAGTCATCATTGATTTCTCTTTGTGATATTATATTTCACATCCAATATTCAACCCATAAGCAAATTCTGTTTGCTTCTTTATAACATATCCAATATTGGACAACTTCTCCAACCCTCCACTGCAATTTGTTTCAGCTATCAAGATCTCTTGTCTCAATTATTGCAAGTGTTACTTGATTATTATTATTAATTTTCCCTCCTTCCACCTCTGTTAGCTTTTGTCTATTCTCAACACAACAGCCAGAGTGGTCCTGTTAAAGATGGTCAGATAGTATCCCTCCTCTGCTTGAAATGTGCCAAAGGCTTTTTATTGCATTAGGAGTAAAAGCCAGAGTACTTAAAATGGATTAAAATTCATCTGCTACCCCTGACTTGCTACTTTTTTAAAGTCTTGTCTTCTACTTACTCTTCTAATTGCAAACCGTATTCCCATCAAATTGGCCAAACACTCTAATCATGCTTATGCCTCAGGGTCTTTGCACTTGCTGTTTCCTCTTCCAGGAATGCTCTGCCCTTAGATATAAGCTTAGCTTGCTCCTTAACTTTCTTCAACTATCTCTTCAAATGTCAGCACATCAGTAAGACTTCCCTGCCATGCCTATAGAGGCTAACAAACTTCCTTCCTTAATTTCCTCTTACTCCATTGTAATTTTCTCTATGGCCTTTACCATTTGACATTCATTCATTCATCCATTGATTTATTCATCCACTTGTTCATTCGTGTTGTGTTCTTTCTCCTCTCCTTCTGGAATGCAAGTTGAATAAAGGCAAGCATTCTGTTTGTTTTGTTCATTGCTATATTACCCAAACTTTGAAGAGTGACTGCTATAAAATAGGTGGTCAAAAGTATTGTTGAATGTCTGGAAGAATAAAAATTAGTACATATAGACTATAATTAACATGAAGAGAAAAGCTAATGTGCAGGGAGGACATATATGGAGAATGAGAAGAACACTGGGCTTAAGTTCGATCCCTAGGAAGGAACATTGTTCAAGGGATGAATACATAGGAGAAGGGGCCCCAGTGAGTGAGACTAAGAATGAGCAACCAGAGAAAATGATGATAGTGATGGTGATAATTATAATAATCATAATAGGTTATGTTTTAGCAAATACGCACAAAACACTTTTATATTCATCATTACTTTTAATCCATTAAGAACTCTATGTGGTAAAAGCTATAATTATTCCATTTTACATGTAGAAAATTGAAGTTCAGGGGGTTTAAATGTTTCCAAAAGCTACAAAATGGTTAGCGAGACAGCCTATATCTGAGCCCATAAACTACTACCCACAGAAAACAAAGTCGTGGAAGTCAAAGGACTGGCGACCATCCGAAACTATCAACACTATCAAGTGAAATTGAAACTGGATCACTGATCAGAATTAATGTGTAATCCTTATAAAATTAACTATAAACTTGGCCCATTAGCTACATCTCAACAAATAAAAGATTTCACTTAGATATCATTTAATAGATTATCCTTCAATGTAACAGGTATAAAGAGAGGTTGTTTTTAAAATAAAAGTTATGTCTGTGAACTAAACAATCTGAGAGTTAGTAATAATAATTCTCTAATTATTTTAGAGGCTAAACCTAACCCAACTGGTGGTGATTTAAAGTGCTCTTGGCTTGATAACCCTTAGGTGTTGAAATAGATGTTTCCAGTGCTTTATCCAAAATGCAAATAATATTTAATAGTTGTTATTTATGATATATCTATAGCAATACAAAATAAAGAGCATGGGCCATTTTAGGAGATATATAGCTTAAATTTTCAGTAACAAAAAGTACACTTCCAAACTTTGATATCTACTTGCGAAAGTGACTGGCCAGGAAATTGTTGTTCTACCTTCAGATGAATCAAGCACTATAATTGGGATTGTGTTCATGTGAGGACAAACAGATGAATCTGGCAAAACTGAACAAGACAGTTTTCTGCTCTTTCTCCTGTCAGTCTTAGGCTTGTCACATCACCGTAGTACCTTCCTGTGATTCAGTGATTTAAAGGTTACAACATGCTTTCACATTTAATCTTCAGCACAACCGTGTAAGAATTTAACTTTGTGAGGCCTTTGATATTTATTTCTCCAGTTCTTATTCCACAATGAGAAATATCTTGAATACATGTCCACTTTTTAAAATGGGAAAATGGAAAAGCAGGGAACTTATCTGACTTTGTCATTTCCATACAACTAAACATGATGAAGGCAGGATTTAATGTATTTCTTCTTACTCTTAAAATATTTTTATTAAAATATAGCTAACATACAATATAATATTAGTTTCAGGAGTACATAATAGTTATTCAACATTTATATGCCTAAAGAAGTGATCACCATGATAAGTCCAGCAACCATCTGACACTGTACCATGCTAGCACAATATTATTGACTGTATTCCCTATGCTGTATATTACATCCCCATGACTTATTTGTTTTATACCTGGAAATTTACCTCTTATATTCTTTCATCTTTTTACCCCTTTTAAAAATTTTATAATTACAGTTGACAGTCAATATTATTTTATATTAATTTCAGGTGTACACCATAGTGGTTAGCCATTTGTATAATTTAAGAAGTGATCCTCCTGACTAGTTAAGTACCCACCTGGCACTGGACATAATTACCATATCATTGACTATATTTCCTATGCCTTACTTTACATCCCCATGACTATTTTGTAACTACCAATTTGTACTTCTTATTCCCTTCACCTTTTTTTTCAGCCTGCCCCACAACCCCCTTCCCATCTATCACCCCAATAAATCTAGTACCCATCTGTCACCACACATAGTAATATTTCTTCTTACTCTTGATGCCTAGGCTATTTCTAGAATATCACAGCTGCCTTCCATACAAGACAAATAGTCTATTGATTAAGAATTTAGACTCTGGAGTCAAGCTGCATGGATTTCTCTGTGACCACGGGCAAGCTACTTCAATTCCCTAATGGCCCATTCTCCTCATTTGTAAAAACAGGATAATAATACCTACTTCCAAAAATAATTTTAAGGATTAACTAAAATGAATTTGAGGTTTAACTAAGGCAAAAGCTCTTATCATGGGCATGACACACGGTAAATGCCTGATATATGTTAGTTATTGCTTGTGTCGCTATTGTCAGACTCCAAGCATATTTGTATTAAGTGTATGATGTGAAATGATTTTGGCAGATCCTTGTTCATTTGATTCAGGTATGCATCATAGTTAGAAAGTAAATTTGTCATCCAAGTTATTGTAGAATTGTATTTACTATGTGCCTGATAACACCTATTCAAATCAACACCAACTACATCTATTTGCTGGTGTTTTTAATTAAATAGGCTTATGATAAAAACATTTAGTGAATGCAATTTAAAATGCAATTTTTAAAAGTAAAAATAGTTATTGATATGTTATTCATATTTATATCACTGACCCAAGCTTGAGCCAAATTGTAAGTATTTTGTATGAGAGCCCTTAAAGGGGATGAGAATCAGGAATTGTGTAATATGCACTCTTCTCCCTCACTTGTCTCACAAACTCTTTTTTTGAAAATGAATATTTCTCTCTTCTTGTGAAAAAAAAAGAAAAGAAAACCCTCCCCTTTCCCATTTTAAAGAAAAAGGGCAGTTTAATAACAGTTCAGTTTTTTTAAAGGGCACCACAGAAATGATAAGATTTGAGTTGGATTCTGAATGTTTGGTAGAATTGGATAAGTGGGAAGGACTAGGCATGAGCCAAGAAGAAAACTTGATTCTGGAATAAAATGCTTGATTCTGGAATGACTGGGCCATAGGATGCATGTCAAGAGGGGTACAAAGTTGGTTTTAATGCACAGGGTGGGCCTGATTATAGAGGTCTTTGTTCATTAAATAAATTAGTTAAGATATAATTACATTATACCAAGTACAGTGTCTAACTTAGAATAGAATAAGTTAAACTGGTGTTAAAAGAACCTCAAATAAGGGATCTTTTATGTAAACAACTATGCTACAGCTCTCCAACAGGACAAAGTGACACTTCAGGGGCATCCCTCCAGAGGGATATATACAGTGTTCATTCTGATTCAGATATTCAATAGCATCATAACATTTTATTTTAGGGCTATGCCACAATTTGTTCAACCCAAATTTCTATCATGACAAACAATGATGAGATAATATAAGGCAATATTCTCACGGTGCCTGCTTTTCTGTAGAAAGTGTTCACAGAAGTGAGACTACGCTTCTCAAAATTTATGTAAGAATCAGATACATTCCAGCCAGCGGGTTATAATCCACATTCTTCTAGCAATGATGAGGGAGCTTGTCTTTACAGCTCCTTAAATTTGACAGTATAATGGACAGAAGTATTGTAGTTTATTATTATTTTAATTTGCCTTTCCGTGATTATTAATGAGCAAAATTGTCCAATATTTCTGAATTTCTTATTTTCTTCTGTGAAACACTTGTTTATAATTGTCCATTTGTCCATTGGGTTGTTTATAATTTTATTTTCAATGTATAGGTTCTTTCTGTGATGTGAATATTAAACATGTTTTGTATGCTGCAAATGTGTTTTACTGCAGTTTATTACTTTATTTTCTGACTTTTTTATGGTATCTTTGGATAGTATACTTAAGAATTATATAATAAAATGTATAGTTTTCTGTTTTGTGTTTTGAACCTTGCTTTAAGAGTTCTCCCCAACCCTGCAACTATACAACTAATTTTTTTAAACTCTTTTCTAAAATTTTGTTGCCTTTTTATTTTACATGTATTTACTCCATCTCAAATTTATTGTTATGAAATGACATAGCTAATTTTGTTTAGATTTTTGGGTAGAAAATTATTTTAGTTCTGATTAATAAATGAACCGCTTTTCCCAATTGAATAGAAATTCCACTTTTTCATATATGAAGTTCCCATATATGGTCAAAATTATATTCAACTGACATATTTATTGCTATACTCTTGGATCATACTCTCCATTTCATAATTTTGGCAATTCTTGGATATATATTCTTCCATGTTAACTAATAAAATTTTGTCGTTATAAATAAAACAATAAATATTAAAAGATTCCAAATGTAATAGTATTAAATGTATATATTTATTTTGAGAGAATTGGCATGATTAAGATATTGGTCTTCTTACGCAAAGCATAATACTTCTCCCATATTTAGGATCCATAAAATAATTAATTAATTGATAGAGTAATATACATAAATAAAGCCTTCTGATGCGTCATTATTTCTTCTTACAAGTTTTTTTCTTAATTTTTTAAATAACTATTGTATATTTTATCACCAAAAATAATAGGTACTTTTTCATTCTATGGGTAATCAGTTCTGTTTATAACTTGTATTGCTAATATAGAGAAAGCTATGGGTTTTTGTGTATCTAGTATTCAGCATTATTATGCTTCTAACTCTGTATTTTAGCTTTTCAGAATATATAACCATGTAATCTGCCAAACAGGAATACATTTGTGTTGTTTCTTAATATTTTTACTGCTGTTTTGTTTCTAATCTTATTGCATAGGTAGAAAGTCCAAAATAATGGTGAACAATAATTGTGAGAATAAATATTTCAGTCTTATTTCTAAGTTTAGTAGGAAAAGCTTTCAGTCTTTATTATGACGTTTGCTATTGGTGTTTGGTAAACACTATCTTATTTAGAAACAGTGATGGATTTTATCAAATACCATTTACATGCGGCATCATCATCACATTTTAAAAACATAACTCACTGCAACAAATTGTAGTGAAAAATATAATAATCAATGAAATTTGCATTCTGAAATAAACCCTACTTTTATACTATGTTTTATTCTTTTCATACATGGTTGGATTCAACTTGCTAACCATTATCCTAATGGGGTGACAATTGTTAGCAAAGTTACATAAGTTTCAGGTGTAAAATTCTGTAATATATTATATATCATGTTGTGTGTTCACCACCCAGAGTCTGTTCTCCTTCCATCACCATATATCTGACCCTTTTACTCTCACCTACCGTGCCCCTCCCCCCCCCATAACCACTAAACTATTGTCTGTGTATACAGGTTTTTCTTCAGTTGTTTGTCTTGTTCCTTTGTTGTTTTTTCAGTTTTATATACCACATATCAGTGAAATAATATGGTTCTCAACTTTTTCTGTCTCACTTATTTTGCTTAGCATTATAATCTGGAGATCCATCCATATTGTTGCAAATGGCATTCTTTCATCTTTTCTTATGGCAGAATAGTATTCCATGTGTATATATACAACTTCTTTATCCAATCATCTATTGAAGGACGCTTTGGCCACTGTAAATAAAGCTACAATAAACATCATAGCACATATATCTTTATGGATAAATGTTCTCAGATTTTTGGGGTAGATACCCAGGAGAGGGATTGCTGGGTCATTTGGTAATTCTATTTTTAATTTTTTGAGGAATCTCCACACTGCCTTTCATAGTGGCTGCACCAATCTACATTCCCACCAGCAGAGTATGAGGGTCCCTTTTCTCCACAGCCTCTCCAACAGTTATTATTTGTCTTGTTGATAATAGCCATTCTAACTGGTGTGAGGTGATATCTCATTGTGTTTTCATTTGCATTTCTCTGATGATTAGTGATGTTGAGCGTTTTTTCATATGTCTATTAGCCATTCGTATGTCATCTTTGGGGAAATATCTATTCAGGTCCTTTGCCCATTTTTTAACTGAATTGTTTATTTTTTTGTTGTTGAGTTGTACAAGTTACTTATATATTTTTTATAATAGCCCCTTATCAGAGGTGTTGTTTGCAAAAATCTTCTCCCATTCGTTTGGTTGCCTCTTTATTTTGTTGATGGATTCTTTTGCTGTGCAGAAGCTTTTTAGTTTGATATAGTCCCATTTAGTATTTATTTTAGCTTTTACTTCCATTGCCTTTGTGGTCAAATTCATAAAATGCTCTTTGAACCCAAGGTCCATAAGTTTAGTACCTATGTTTTCTTCTATGCAGTTTATTGTTTTAGGCCTTATGTTTAGGTCTTTGATTTATTTTGAGTTAATTTTGGTACGCGATGACAGATAGCAGTCTAGTTTCATTCTTTTGCATGTGGCTTTCCAATTCTCCCAGCACCATTTATTGATGAAGCTACCTTTTCTCCATTGTATGTTTTTGGCTTCTTTGTCAAAAATTGCCTGTCCATATTTATGTGGGTTTATTTCTGTGTTCTCAATTTTATTCCATCGGTCTGTTCTGTTCTGTGTGTCTGTTTTTCTGCCAATACCATAGTGTTTTGATGATTGTTGGCCTGTAGTACAAGCTGCAGTCAGGGAATGTGATACCTCCAGCCTTGTTCTTTTTTCTTAGGGTTGCTTTGGTTATTTGGGGTCTTATGTGGTTCCATACAAATCTGATGATTTTTTGTTCTATTTCTTTAAAAAATGCCATTGGGATTTTGATGGGGATTGCATTAAATCTGTATATTGCTTTGGGTAATATGGCCATTTTAACTATGTTACTTCTTCCAATTCATGAACATGGAATTTCTTTCCATTTCTTTGTGTCTTCTTCAATTTCTTTTTAAAATGTCTTATAGTTTTTAGTGTATAGGCCTTTTACATTCTTGGTTAAGTTTATTCCTAGGTATTTTATTCTTTTTGTTGCAATTGCAAAAGGAATTGTGTTTTGTTTTTCTTTTAATTTCTTTTTCTGAGGTTTCATTGTTAGTATATAGGAATGCAATGGCCTTTTCTACGTTGATATTGTAGCTAGCAACTTTATTCGTTTATTGTTTCTAATAACTTTTTGGTGGAGTCTTTAGGGTTTTCTACATATAGCGTCATGTCATCTGCAAAAAATGTCAACTTAACTTCTTCATTCTCTATCTGGATGTCTTTTATTCCTTTCTCTTGCCTGATTGCTCTGGCTAGGACTTCCAAAACTATGTTGAAAAGCAGAGATGACAGGGGACAGCCCTATTGTGTTCTGATCTAGGGTAATTTTTAACTTTATTTTTATTTTCCTTTTGATCTTTTGATTTTTGAGAAGAGGATTCCTTACTTTGTTAGTGTCTAAGATTTGGTTTATTTATTGCTTATTTACAATTCAAAAATAAAGGAGGAAACTACAACCAAGAAATTAAACATAAATAAAAAATAACGTGGAGGACAAAATTAATGACATTTATTATTACACTAATATGAATCAGCCAATTGCCCCTAATTCAAAGACAGGCAGACATACATAAGAGCTAAATTAAGGAAGATGTATGTTCTTGCTGAGATTCAGGAAAATAAAGTTCTATTTTGTTTCTTTATTCTCCAACCTCAAAGCCTACCCACCAGTTCCTAGTTTACAAGGGGATAGTTTAAAACTGAATTCCATACTATTTTTGAATATTCTCTTTTTGTTTGTCTCTTCTGATTCATAACCCTGCTTACCAACTATATTACTAAACCCCAGATACAATACAAATAAACATTTGAGTAAATTCTGGATATTGCAAGACACATTCCTCAACCTATTTTTTCTTACCTGTGTAGAGGTGAATCACTTAATATTTGGTTACAATACCTTCTGGAATATTTGCTCCTGTAGGATATACAGGTGGTGTATCTTCTGAATTCTAGTACCATCATAGATGTCTTTCTTTTATCTTAACAGGAGAGGGATAACTTGGCTAGATGTAGAATCTTGAGTCACATTCTTTTACTAAAAATTATCTATAGATGCAATTACAGTGTCTTGCAGATTTTAATGAGTGAAGATAAGAAACTTGATAATTAGTTGAATTTCCATCATTACTCACTTATTCTGTATATCTGGAGATTTTATATTCTTATTCTTTTAAAAAATTTTTTTAGAAGTTTAGGATACCACCAGGATGTGTGTAGTAATATGCTATTGTTTTCATTATTTCAACCAAAGACCTGATGAACCTTCTCAGTGTATAGACCCAACATTTCCTTAGAATAGAAAAATTTCATTTGCAGTTTATAAATCTTTTTTTTTTTTTTGGTGTGCCTTTTCTCTGTCTGTTCTTATTTTCTCCTTAAATATCATTTATTTATATGTTAAGTCTTCTGGATCTTTCCCCAAATCTCCAGAATTTTCCCTCATGAAGTAAATGTGTGTGTGTGTGTGTGTGTGTGTGTGTGTGTGTGTGGTGACTTATTTGCTCCACTAGATATTCTAGGACATACATAATCATAGAACATTCTATCTTTGAATAAAGATGAATATATTTTTTTTATTTTAAAAATAATAATTTATTGTTTTTCCATGAAGTTTTTATAATTCTCTAATTGCATCTACCAGAAACCAACTCTCTGGTTAGTGCTTGCTAGTTAAAATTCTCATATGAGTCTTCCAATTCCAAATTAATCAGGCTTGAAATGTTTCTTAATGTACCGATAAAATAGATAAAATATAGATAAAATTCAATTATATCTGTGAACTAGGATGGGGAAATTACATCTCATTTTTACTAACTTCTAAACTGAATATATAATTTCCTTCAGTTATGAATATAGGCCAAAAAATATTTTGCTAGCAGTTCTTATGTCTTTGTCAATAGTAGAAATCATAAATGTTTTACTATCCTAGCACTATTTTACCATATATATGATATATTTATATGTTGATCATTACTTAAAAATTGGTTTAATTACCTACCAGTAGATCTTTTCATTTAATGTATTAATAGAGAAGCATATATGTTTACTGCATCACATATTTATTTTTAAATATATTTGAAATGTATTTAAATTCCTTTTTGTCCTGTATAATACTAGGCATTTATGTTTAGAAATATTATTCTTTCTGAATGAGGATCCACAGACAGCTTCACATTTTGAAAGGAGTCTATGGCACACAAAAATTTAAGAACCCCTGATTACAGCCATACGGTGACTGGTTCCTTTTGAGCTGCTTTTTGTAATTACTTTCTGGATTAAATTTCATTAGATGTGAAATCAAACTATTGATGTCTTTAAAATTTCAGCCATTCAGAGCAGTGGAAGTCACAAAAGTCTTTGCTCTTGTAGATTACCTGTGAACATACTGGTAAATATTAGCGCTAAGACTGAGAGTTCCTTATTCTGCACAAGTTCAATTTTGAATTCTCTTTAGTTTTTCCAGGCAACAGTTTGGGCCTAAAATAATAAATTTGACCTTTTTTTTAGGTAAGATTGTAACCTGACCATTCATTCACCCATCTATCCATTCATTCATTCATTCATTCATTCACATAACAACTATTGGTTTTTGCTCATGATCATGTATGAGTGAATATATGTATGTGTGTATACATTTATATATATATATAAATTTCAAGTTTGAAATAACTGATATTAAATTAATTTTTAAATATAACTCAAGTTAAAATTGCCTTATGTTGGTTTGGATTAGAAAGTCAAATATTATGAATGTAAAAGAGAGGTAAATTTGATATTTATAAACCTGAGTTTTTAAAAAAAATGTGGGTTCTGATACATTAGGTAAAAATCACTGATACTAAAACCAAAATGAAATAAAGAGTTCAACAAATTTTAGTTGGAGCTCGTGAAAAAAGTCTCATAAATTTTTTATTATTGTGCTACCAACTGGAGTATAAAACAGGTTTTTGAATCATAGAAATTTCATGTTACAGGGGATAATCTTTTTCATACAGAGACATTCTCAAGAAATATAACTAATTAATAGTAGAGCCAGATTAGGATATGAATCTACTTAGGCTTAAAAATTTAAGATACGCCAAAACATATTATGTAAGTAAATTTCTTTCACTCAATTTATACAACTCACTTTAATAAATGCTGACTTTAAGGAATGAATACTCTTAAATGAGATGAATGTCACTCCAGGATGAAATTGTCTCCTAAAATTTTATACTCCAGTATTATTAGTTCAAAATGTATATTATGGTGACTGAAACATTTCTATATTTGTGTAAAATATCACTCTCTAGATTTAAAATATATGCATTAGATTGGTGCTGAGTCACTTCAAGGTAAAGCATTTGGATAAATTCTGATGAAAGCATTCAGTTGTGAGTTAATAAATTCGTTATGTATGTCAGTCATTTTTAATGCTATGTGACATGAAAATAATTCAGTTAGTAATGTAATTAATGATATGGCAAAGTTGAGAAGAAGGCATTGAATAAATATTCATTCATAAAGTTTGGATGAAATAGAAGCCAGAGCACTTTCCAGTTATGCAATATAAAAAAACAGGAACATTGATTTGGCTTCAGGATCCTCTTTTAATGACCTCTTCTACTTAGTTGTCATTTACTTAGTAAAATATGTAATCTGATCACTTGAAATTTATTTTTTTAAACAATAGTTGAGTGTGCGTTGTTTGTTTATTACTAATGTGAGTGCATATTTTCATGCATGTATGTTTGCCTGGGTGTAATGCTTTATGTTAATAGATTTTACTTCTGCTCAAATAAGTCAAGTATAGTATCATTTTCAACTACAGGGTCATGCTCATGACATTCACACTTGTTCTTAAATATACTAAGTGGCAAATTTGAAAAACAAAATTTTATATCAAAACCATTTTTAGGTAATAGTTACTGAGCACCTATGGTGACCTATTTATTTATTTTGATGTTAGAAGAATGTGCTCTTCACTTGTGATGATGGAATGGCAGGAAGGGGGAGAGCTACATGTTGAAGATATTGAATAAATCAAATGAGAGGGATGAAGTAAAAAATAGACTGGGTTGAAAATGAACCATGAAAAAGGGGAGCAAGCCCATTTTCTGGATTTTCTAAATGTTTCTGAGGTCAAATGCCTTATGTTTTAGACTTATTTAGATGTCTGAGTAGATACTAAAATTTCTGAATATGTAGTAAAATTGAAAATCAACTGAAAATATTTCAGCTGCAGAGCTAGAACTTGCAAATTAGAATCTTCTAATTAGAATCTTCTGCACTGGAACTTTGGCTCTTTTTTGTGCAGTTTATGTTCAGTTCCACCCCCCACCCCCACCCCCACCAAAAAAAAGTAGATGTTAGGGAAACTGAAATCTGAACTCAAAGATATCTCAGGGCAGCTGGACTAGACCCAGTCTTGTTCGCTGACACCTTTGTTTTGAATTATTATACTCCTGCTTCTGCACCCCCTCTCTCTGGCCTAGGTGACAGGGCGTAATCACAGCCTTTCCTTTTTCATTGCTACAATTCTACTTCTGACTGCAGTAGTTATCATGTCTTTATCTGCCCCCAAGCATTCTATTTTTTTTATCTGTTTCCTTCACTAAGTGGTGAAATCCCTAAGAGCAAGAGCTATGCATTTTTAATTCAATGTTCAAAATATACTACAGTAATGCTAATACTTAGAAATTATCTCATTACACTTCTGGTTAAATTCTTCTATGACTCCACCAATGTCTACAAAATAATGCTGTTCAAAATCTTTCCTAATCTTGCTCTAATCTATATTGAGGCATTTTACATTTACCTCTGTATGACTTAACACCACACTCTCAAGAAAGTATTTTCTATGAATCCATCTTTCCTATTTTCTTCCTGTTGCTGCCATTTTCCTGTAACTTTTCTATATCACTAGTTCCAACCAAGCTTAAGTATAAACCCTTCTTCAAACCATTTTCTAATTCTACCTAGGAAAAATAATCTCTCTTCTCTAATTTCCCTTTTGCTTTATTCATGCCTTTTAGGGAATTCACTGAGTTCTTATGCTAAAATTTATTTTTATAGTGTTATACTGTGTGTGTGTATGTGTGTGTGTGTGAGAGAGAGAGACAGAGAGAGACAGAAAGAGAGAGAAAGAGAGAGAGAGAGGTTTTTCTTTTATGCTCCTTGAGTACAGAAACCACATTTTTACCTTGCACATTACTCATACCTAGAAATTATTTGTTGATTAAATGAATGACATTCAGGTGACTTGATTTATTATGTTATAAGATTTAGTGAAAATTCTTTCTATTATGTTTGAGTTAGCTACAAATCTGTAAGCCTGGGAAAAATACCTGGAATGAGCTAACTGTACCAGCCATCTAGGGAAAAGACGGAGAATTATGTCTACATACACTGCAAAGATCATTTGCTTATACATGAAAGATTGCAACATTAGGACTATCTGTAAAAGGAGAACCAGACAAAGTTAACAAATTAAAACAGCTGGGGGTATAGGAGTGGTATTTAAATTTTTCTTGAGAAAGATTTGTTCTTAAGGGCAAAAAAATGAAGGGTCTCTTTACCTGACATTGTTTCACCTTCTGTGATTGCCTTTGGCATTTGAGCTTGATTCAGTTGCTAATCGGAAAGCTCAGACCTCTTATCTCACGACTTCGCCCTGTAGTAATGGCAATTACCTGCACAGAGTAAAAATTAATGTGTCATAGTGTGGAACACACACTGTCTGCTAGGAACTATATGAAGTGGAAAAGGAATATCAGCCCAAATTTTCTAACATTTCTAAAAAAACAAATTGAATCTGCAGTTTTCTGTTCTCAATATGTCAGCTGTTTGCTAATTGTTAAGGAATGTAAAATGTTGCAGAATATCAAATTCTTGTTAACACTGAAAAAAAGATAGAGGGAACAAATAATTCTTATGTTCTATGGTCTACAGCAGATTTTTATACTTAATATTTTGTTCTATCTCTACTAATCCATTGTAGGGAATATAAAGCAGAAAAACTACCCTGAGATTTTGGTAACTACAGTAATTCCCCCTTATCTATGGGGATATGCTCCAAGACCCCCAGTGGATGCCTGAAACAATAAATACTATTGAACCCTATATATACTATGGTTATTCCTATACTACATACTTATGATAAAGTTTATATTTTAGGCATAGTAAAGGTATAACAACAATAATTAATAATTAAATAAAACAATTATAACAATATAGTTTAATAAAAGTTATGTGAATGTGCTGTCTATCAAAACATCTTATTGTACTATTTATTCAGTGTGGATATTCTAGACAAAGGCATGATTCACTTCCCAGCCAGGACAGAGTGGATGGCACAAGTTTTCATCTTGCTACTCAGAATGGCACCTAATTTAAAGCTTATGAATGTTTTCTCTGGAATTTCCATTTAATATTTTTGAACCACAGTTGACCGTGGATAACTAAAACTGCAGGAAACAAAACTGCCAGTGAGGGGGAATTACTGTACTTGGAAAAATTCGGAATGATTAAAACTTGTTGAGCATCTGATATGATGTTGAAAACCACTTGTTTCTTATTTTACAGTGCATTTCACACAGTACCTATTACGGTGTTAGATTTATAGTAAATTAGCAAACATTTGAATTAATTTGCTTGGAAGATATGGGAAATGTGTGTTCTAGTTTTCTGTCAAATACAGCAGTCATCTCTTTGAGGATATGGACTGTTTCAAAAATAAGTTCAATTAATATTTATTGATTGAAATGTGAATGTATTATTGAATTACAAAGAATTATAAGTCATGGTAGTATTTTAAGGAAGGGAATTATCTGAAAAGATTAATATTTTGGAACAATCATCTTTGCAGTAGTGAAAGGAAAGAATTGAAGGTCCTGAAGACCTATATTTTTCTCATTATTTAGAATGGTTAATATTTTATATTAATACCTTTTATAAAACCTTAGTGGCTGCCTTTTATTTCACTAAGGCTTCCATTCTATTAGCTATTTAAGCTAAAGACTTTTATTCCACACCTTTCTCTCTCTCTGTCTTCATTTTCAGACCGTAAAATAATGTACATTTTTCTGCCTTTGTATTAATCTTAGATTAGCCATTGCATACATTTAGTGCTCACCATCTGTCCTTTTCTCACTTCTGCATCATTTCTTCCCCTAGTAGATTCCTCAGGAAGGCCACGTGAGCATACTATTACCTGAATCTTGGCATATTTAAAACTAGATTTTGTAAATGAACCCAGATGAACTGAATAACTTCCTAAGAAAATGCAGCTTATAAAAACTGACCCCATTATTGATAGGCCAGGCAGACTAATTTTTATATAATAAACAGGAAAAGTTACTGAATAACTCTTACATAGAAGAATCCCAAGCATGGATGGTTTCACAGGGGTAATTTTGAATTTGCAAAGATCAGATAGTTTCAGTACTACTTATGTTTTACCACAGTATTAGAAATTGTGGGATTACAGTTTGGATTCTTCAAGAAGTTGATAATGAGATGAGTGCAAAAGATTTATTGGAAAATAACATCTTTGAAAGTAAAAGGGAAGAAAGCAGGATTGAGAAGGGGAAGCCATTAGACCATAATGGAGAAGTGACAATAGTTCCTGTCAATGGAAAGGGGAGTTCAGAGGAAAATCATCTACTAGAGATGCTTCATGTAGAGTGGCTGTAGCTGGGCCCTTACTTGTTTGCTTGCTCAGTCATTGTCCTGGGCTCCAAAGTTGAAGAAGAACCTGAAGGAGCGAACAGCTGGAGGCTGTTAGTGGGCCACACACACTCTGTGCAGGTAGGCGGCAAGTCCGTCTGAGCGTCATAGCTCCCTGTCTTCCAAGGAAGGAGAACATCTATACTCTTTTCACGAAGCAAGCTTAACTGTGATTACAAAACCTGGTGATGTCAGAGTGAAGGTTATAAATCAATCAATCTACATAAATATATTAGCCATACCTAAAATATCATACATTTGACCAAGTGGGATTTATTTCAGAAAAGCCAGAATGTTTTAATCTGAAGAAGTTCTTTAATATAATTTGCCATACTTTTAGGACTAAGGAGAACAGGTATGATTATCTCTATAGAAGAAGAAAAGGCCTTAGGCAAATACAACACCCATTCTGGATAATCAATAAAAAATAAAATAATTCAAAATGATTGCTTGACATGACAAACGGCATAAATAGGTAGACAGCTAGAATGATAGATAGATAGTTGGCAATACCAAGTATCATTTCTGGTGGGCATGAAAGTTGGTATATCTACTAATAAAAGCATTTGACCCAGGAATTCTATTTCTACATACAACACTAACAGACATGGACAAAATGTACATAGGAGCAATATTCTTAATGACCTCAAACTGGAGCCCACACAGATATCATCAACAATAGAATGATAAATAAATTGTGCTATATTTGCAAATCAAAATATTGTGCAGAATTAAAATAAAAATGGCTACTATTGACAATACAAATGTATTTTGAAGAGCTAATCTTGAACAATGAAAGCTAGACTTAAAAAAGTACATACTCTATGATTCATTTATACAAAGGTATATCAAAGTAGTTTATGGCGATAGCAATTAGATTTATGATTACAAAATGTAGTGACTATGAGGTGACAAAGGGAGGTTCCTTATTTGGAGGCACTTTTCAAAATTTTATCTAGGTTGTGTCACACAGGTTTGTTCACATTTTAGAAAGATATCAATTGTACATTAATATTTGTGCATTTTACTGTATGTATGCAATAATAAGTTCAAATGAATAATTAGGGCAATAACTCACAATATATTGAATAAAATTAAGGACAAATACATGGGACCATAGTAATACCCAATAATAAAAAAGAGTAGAGGGTAAAATTTAATGTATAGAAGAACACAAGTTAGTAAATGTAGACGTGATGATATTGGGTTGTCAGAAAAGCCATGACATATTTTTTCTATGTTTTTTTGTTGCAAAAATGCATCATGACTTTTCCAACAACCCAATAAAATAAGAAAATCTCCAATTTTTAAATACCACGTAAAAATTGATTCAGGCATGTACTTAGTCCTCAATAACAGGCAATTTTTTAAAAGTGTGTTTTGTTTTATTTATTTATTTTTTAATGGAATGGGAGAGACCCCAACACCTGCCCTCTGGACCTAGATAAACACTCATGTGTGCCTGCTCGCTGGTTGGTTGGAGTCCCTTCAGACTCCTGTCTGAAGGATACTTAAGGCCAAACAGTTCCCAATGTCTAGTGGTCTGTGACCAGCTGGGCAATAGGCAATTAATGATAGAGACAGCATATAATTTATTGTTTAATTTGGAACACATTATAGGTAAGAGGAAACTAAGATAATTAAAATTAAATAATTTTAAAAGTAGTTATTTATTGACCAATAAATTATTACTATATTGGTGATCATATAAAATAGTTTCATTTAAAAATTATTTCCAAAACTAAAACTCCCTGGAAAAAAATTGAGATGTTCAAAGACAAACAAATAAAGAAGCAAAAACTCATAGACACAGACAACAGTTTAGTGATTACCAGAGGGTAAGGGGGGGAGAGGGATAGTAGAAAGGATTAAAGGGGGTCAAATATATGGTGATGGAAGGAGAACTGACTCTGGGTGGTGAGCATACAATGTGATGTATTATAGAAGTGTACATTTGAAACCTATGTAATTTTACAAACCATTGTCACCCCAATAAATTTAATTAAAATAATGGTGATGTTCATATATTAAAAAAATAATCAAGTCACAATGATTTATTTAGTATTAAAACTCATAAACAGAATATTTATTCTTGATGTATATTCTCACATATTTTAATCAATTATTTAATCATATCTCTCTCATATTATGACACTGGCATTTTTCTGAAAATGCATGCTTTGCAATATAGTCATATTATAATTTTTTTATAAAACTTTCTGAAAACTTCTTCAAATTTGTATTTTATAACCATAAAATATGTTGCCAGTTTAAAAAAGCATAGACATCTAGGCTGAAACTACTGAAGCCAGAAAAGCCCTTTAAATTGAATCTGTCTGCCACTTAAATGTACATTTATCATAGAACTTATTTACTTACAGTTTTATTTTCCCTAAAAGTCTGCCATAGAAAATCCTTAGAGTATAATCAAAGATTACAGCTTATTCTGTTTTGATTAATGGAATTTTTCCCTTTGTAATAAATATATAATTGAAATTTTAGTTAATTCTATCTTTAAAATGAAAGTTTACTTAAAAAATAAACAAGTATGTATTTTGACTCTTCTTGAATGCAAAGTACTATCCCAACAGGCAGTGTGGTTACTCTACTATTTGTAAG
Source organism: Hipposideros armiger (assembly GCF_001890085.2). Lineage (NCBI taxonomy): Eukaryota > Metazoa > Chordata > Mammalia > Chiroptera > Hipposideridae > Hipposideros > Hipposideros armiger. The sequence continues at coordinate 271,676 of NW_017731637.1, read as the reverse complement.
CACATTTTAAAAATAGTGTTTGTTACTATCTTCGTTATCAACTGATAGCCTATATTTCAAATAGATCCTTTTAATATTTAATCTTTACATAGTGTTTCTTATAAAATAAATAGATATTTTAAATAACCAGATGAATTAAAAACATATAGGTTTAATTATTCACATATAAAGCTTATACCTCTACTTAAAAGTAGTGTTATTAGAGTTTCATTTGAGTATATTGGTTTTCTCTACATGGTTGTTTTCCTTTTGATCCTGTTGTGGTTTCCTTCATATTTTACCAGCAGAATATTTTAATGTGAAATGTGTCAACATTTTTTCCTGCCATGCCTGCTAAACTTGTCCTTATGTGTCTTTTATTTTCATAGAAGTCACTATGACTTTTTGTCAGCAGGAAGAAATATTAAACCAAAAAAAGTAAAGCAGCACGGTGTAGTGCAATACATACAGGCTTGGGTGTCAGGCAGGTCGACCTGGGTTCAAAGAGCAGGCCTTCCACTTAGTACTTACTGAGGAACCACATCTATAATACATGAATAAATAATGGTGAGGGTTAATGTACCTAGCAGATGCTTACTAGATAGTGCCTATTAGATTATTTTCATCATTACTGTTCTTAGATTATAACCCATAGGAAATTGTGCATAAACACACTGGTGAACTTATTCACCAGGGAGCATTTGTTTATTTCTAGTAAAACAATGATATTAACAATGGAGCACATTTTGACATCTGGAAAATATACAATAGTGAGATAGATGAAAACAGAAAGCATGAGGCTAGCCCTCCTATATTCTGCCAGCACCTTTAGTCATAGGTTGAATATTAGGAATACAGAAGACAGAACACAAATTGAAAAGCAAACAAACAAACAAAAACATTGAAGAACTAAAAGACTTCTATTGCAGAGGTAAGCTTGGTTTTAAAACAAATCAGTAACAATTTTTCAAAGTATTTCTTGATTATTTCGGGAGTCAGCATCTCTGGAAAAGAAAAGTCGATTGTCAGTCAGAAAATAAGTTGTGAGCAAGAAAGTCTATAAACAAATAAAGACTCCATAGTCACTTATTTTAAGGTTTAATAAATCAAAAGTCAGAGAAACTAAACTTCCAGTCAAGATGGCAGAGTAGGAAAATACTGTGTTCGCTTCCTTCCACAACCACATCAAAATTACAACTAAATTATAGAACCCTGGAGAAACAACTGAAGACTAGCCAAACAGAAGTCCTATAACTAAGTACATATGGAAGAAGTCATGTCAAAACTTGCAGAAGGGATAGAGACCTGTAATGGGCTGTCCCTAAACCCATCTTTGGCAGTTGAGATGCTACAGGGATATCTCAGCTGTGGAGGTCCCCTCTTAGCAGCAAGGGGTTTTAGCCCCACACCAGGCTCTCCAGCCCTGAGCTCCAGTGCCGGGAAGAAGAGCCCCACAACATCTGGCTGTGAAAATCACCAGGGATTTCATCCAGATGAGACGGAAATCTTCTAGAAATCTAAGTGTCCTCTTAAAGGCCCCAAGCACAGAATCACTCACTCACAAACACTTGCCCTAAGCTCCAGTGAAGAGACAGCAGCTCGAAAGGTGCCAGGGACATTCAGGGAATAACTGAATTGCGTGGCTTCAGGGTGATGGCTGGAAGGACAGCCACCATTGTTCATGTGTTGAGCCCTACTGCCAAACAACCTACATGTGCAGATGGGCGCCAAATCTGAATCTGCATTAACCTGTTGAACACCACTTGCCCTACCCTGGTAACTCTCTGAGATCCTGCCCCACCCAACTGACATACTATCCAAACCTCTTTCAGCAGCTATTCCTCACAGGCAGGTGGCCTCAGCCCATGCTGCAGATTTTCCTAAAAACTCTCAAAAGTCTGAAGACTCCAGGCAGCGGGCAATGGCCTTGGCATGCCTTGAGCCTCTTGTTGAGCATCCACAGGCCTGGTACTAGTGGCAGCTGGCCTTGGTGTTTGACATGGCCTACCCTACAACACAGGCAGCTACCAAACTTGGATCGCTTTGTAGCTTCTCTCAGGAGACTCAGGCTAGACACAGGAGGTGGCTTACTTGATCCTGCACTGAAGACCTTCCCAAGAGGCCCCAGAACCAAGGCATACAGTGGCCAGCTTCAGACCACAACAGAGCACTGCCCAATTGGTTCTACAAGTGGCACACTGAAAAGGTGGTCTCAGCAGGCACCAGAGCCCAACTGGGGAAAATCCTGCTTCATGGGGTAAGCCCCTGCAGAGCATCTCATGCACTGTGGACATGGCCAGTCCTCATAGTCAGTCTGCCTAAGGGGCTACCTACCTATTAAATGCCAACAGCAATTAAAGCTCAACTATAACAGGAAGGTACACACAACTCACATAAGGGACACTCCTGGATCATGGCTCAGGTGATCAGGGAAACTGTACCACTAGATCCCACAGGACACTTATTACATAAGACCAACCTGCCAAAACTGGGAGGCATAGCAGATCTACCTAATACATAGAAACAAACACAGAGAGGCAGCCAAAATGAGGAGACAAAGAAAAATGTTCCAAATGAAATAACAGTTGAAAACTCCAAAAAAATAAATAAATGAAATGGAGGCAATTTGCCAGATTTAGAGTTTAAAACACTGGTTAAAAGGATCCTCAATGAACTCAGGGAAGAATGTTTGAACACAGTGAGAACTTCAACAAAAAGGTAGGAAACGTAAAAAGGACATAGAAACCACAAAAAAGAATTAGTTAGAATTGAAGAATACACTACAGGGAATAAACAGCAGATTACATGAAGTAGAGGACTGAATCGGCAAATTGGAAAACATGGTAGGGGAAAAGACCCAGTCAGAACAGAAAAAAGAATCACGAAAAAAAATGAGACGAGTTTAAGGGACCTTTGGGAGTCAAGTGTACCAATAGTCACATCATAGGAGTACCAGAAGGGGAAGAGAGAAAGCAAGGGATTTAAAACCTATTTGAAGAAATAATGACTGAAAACTTCTCTAACCTGGTGAAGGAAATAGAGGTAGAAACCCAGGAATTGTAGACAGCCACAAACAAGATGAACCCAAAGAGGCCCACACCAAGATATGTCATAATTAAAAGGTAAAGACAAAGAAAGAATCTTAAAAGCAGCCGGAAAAAAGCAGTTAGTTACCTACAAGGAAGCTCCCATAAGACTGTCAAAAATTTGTCAACAGAAACTTTGCAGGCCAGAGGGATTGGTACAAAATATTCAAAGTGATGAAAATGAAGGGCCTACAACCAAGATTACTCTTCCCAGCAAAGCTATCAATTAGAATCAAAGGACAGATAAAGAGCTTCCCAGACAATAAAAAGCTAAAGGAGTTTATTACCACCAAACCAGTAGTAAAAGAAATGTTAAAGGGACTTCTTTAAGAAGGAACAACACAACAAAAAGATCATAAATATGAATAATAAAATGGCAATAACTGCATACTTATCAATAATCACTTTAAATTTAAATGGATTAAATGCTTCAATCAAAAGACAGAGGGTGGCTGAATGGATAAGAAAACATGATCCATACATATGCTGCCTAGAAGAGACCAGTCACTTCAGATCAAAAGACACACACAGACTGAAATAAGATTAAAAAAAAAAAAAATTCATGCAAATGCAAATCAAAAATAAAAGCTAGGGTAGCACTATTTACATAAGACAAAAACAGACCTTAAAACAAAGACTTCGACAAGACACACAGAATGACATTCATAATGATACACTTCGTACACATTCTTTTTGAGTAATTGTTGAAGTGCCTCATCTGAAGTATTGCTGACCTCATTCTATTTACACTTGACAATTTGAAAACCCAATGACAGGGAATTTCATATTTGTAAAGGATTGGGCATCAGATTTATATTAGTTATATGAATTTTCTATAAGTAATTGGTTGCATTATACAGACATCTCTGTTCAGATTGTAAATACTGAAAAATGAATGTTGATAGGTAACTGAAACATGTTTGACTATAGGAAATTTTACAAATAAACATACATAGCTGACATTATTTAAATTTAAAAAAATGATTTCATAAAATGTTGTAATTCAGATTAAAGAAAGAATAATGTGTCGTTATATTGGAAAATTATTTTTTCTCTAATTTCCCTTTGTCATTTTTTTGGGGAAAAAGCCATATTTCTCCCACAAAAAAACTGGCAAAAGATTTATGAACCTTGTTCGACATTGCTGTGGCATGCTGTTTGAAATTCACAGGTTTGAACAAATGAATAAATATTCATCACCTCTGCTTTCCTGTTCTTTTCTAGGTGCCACCCATACTCCTTGATAAGCAGTTCTCTGAATTTACTCCGGACATTACACCAATCATTTTGGCAGCCCACACAAATAATTATGAGATAATAAAACTTTTAGTTCAGAAAGGAGTCTCAGTGCCCAGACCCCATGAGGTCCGCTGCAACTGTGTTGAATGCGTCTCCAGTTCAGATGTGGATAGCCTCCGCCATTCACGCTCTAGGCTCAACATCTACAAGGCCTTGGCCAGCCCCTCTCTCATTGCGCTGTCAAGCGAAGACCCTTTTCTCACAGCCTTTCAGCTAAGTTGGGAGCTTCAGGAATTGAGCAAGGTGGAAAATGAATTCAAGTCAGAGTATGAGGAGCTGTCCCGACAATGCAAACAATTTGCTAAGGACCTGTTGGATCAGACAAGAAGTTCCAGAGAACTAGAAATCATTCTTAATTACCGAGATGACAATAGTCTCATAGAAGAACAAAGTGGAAATGACCTTGCAAGACTAAAATTGGCCATCAAGTACCGTCAGAAAGAGGTGAGTGTGGCCAGACTTTATCCATCAAAATGCCATAAGAATTGAATCACAGTGCGGTAAACTGGTATTCCCAAATTAGGTTTAAGTTTTAAAACATTTCTATTTAACTGTAAGCAGATGATATTTATTGTTTGATTGATATTTATTTATGTTAGTAATTATGAAATACATTGAAGAGTAGTAATAAGTGGTTTAATAACTGGTGATGGGTTTGGTATCTCTGTTAAAATGGACACATGTACTCTGGCATAATGAAGAAAACTAATGAATTTTTAGAATTTCCAGACTGAGAGTCCTGGTGCTCTCATTTATAAGTCTTGTTACTATAGAGGGTCACACAGATTTCTTTGAGCTTTGGTTTTCTCATGTGATAAATGAACTTAATATTTATAAAATTTGATTTCATACATATATATTTATACATATAAAATTTTTCCCTCACTGATTTGTAGGACAGGTATAATGTATGGATGTGTGTGAAGGCTCTTAGTGAATTTTAAGGTATCACATTAATAAAATGCATTAGAATTTAATAATAAAGGAAAAACCTTTGGTCAAGCAGCAGATAAAAGTTATCAAACTTCTCTCGTGTCTGGCTCAGTTTCTTGATTTATCAAGTAAAAGAAGTTAAGGAAGTTAAATAGCAGGACAGTTGTAAATTTCTCATTCAAACTCCATGGATTTGAGGTATTAAATAACTAAATTCAAATTTATTATATGTATCACCCAGCAGAGTTGTGTTTTTTGCTTGTTTGTTTCCATCACTATTTGAGTGGAGTGAGTTCTCAAAAAACTGTTTACCTCTACCTCCAGACAATTTTGATTCTCTGTTCACTCTTTTAAATTAGTTATAGTAATTATTTATCCCAGAACAACAATTGGAGAAAACTATATAAGATGAAAAGAAAGAAAATGACTTCTGAATGAAAGTCTTTCAATTTCTTTTGAACATGGCGTGATGATTTCACATTAGCCCTGGCTGCTTTGTCTTTGTTACTGACTAAATATTTAAGGTTCAAGATACCTGAATTTGCTTTCTTGAGTTTTTTCTTGTAGTTATTTAGCTAGCTGTCATGGGAGCCTGAAGCTAGCTGAAACAAGATTTTCCCCAAACAAGGAAGGAAACAGCTTTTTGTGTGTGCATAGCCTCTGATTCTAAAATCACACAGGCTGGTTTGAGCTATGCCAAGGGTGCCAATTCATTTTCTTAGGTTCTTGTGTTTAGGACTCAGGGACCTGGTACTTTAAAGGGACTAGGATAAGTTTAATATACAAATATAAGAAATTGATAAAAAAAAAACCTTCACTGTTTAAAGATTTTAAAGTATAAAATATAAAAATGGAAAGTAATTCCATGCATTAGAACTGATGAAATGAGGCAAGATGATGTGTCCTCAGAATTTGAGCCAGCCTTCTTAAGGATCTATTATTGACATAATATTATCTTTTTATTTATTTAGTTTTCTTTGGGGATGGGATTTAAGGGGATGATACAATGATTACAAAGTTCTTCTCTTATGATAGCCTATGAATGGTGATTGGAATAAAATTCCCAGGATGTCCTATCCATGAAATGAAACAAAGAACACAGTAACAGGTGGCTGTGCTCACCTGTTTCGCTTTTCAGTGAACCAACTCAGCTCTGTTTTGTGCCTACACCGATTCTGGTCCTGATATCATAACTGATTTAACTTTGTCTTTGGCCACGATGACTGTTGTGAAGTCACTGGAACAAAATACCCATAGACTCTTTTCCCATGCCCTCATAAGCCAGAATGCTACAAATGATGTTGAATCAATGGAAGCTGCCAAATTCTTGTCACAGGGCTGTCGAAGACAAAAATTTTAGTATGAATTTCTCACATAGTAACATATGTTTAGATTTTTACCAAAAAATTATTTTTATACATTTTCTTGATCCATTCATCTCTGTATTTATTGACTCTTTGAGCATATATTTTCCAGGAAACATTCTAGGCAACGTGCAGAGCACTTAGGACTCCACGGTGGCATATGTGTGCCCTAACAGAGTTTATACTCTATTATGGAGAAACACTAAAATGTTAAATATATGGGACTCTGTTCTGTTTCTGAATCACTAAAAATAGTCATTCCTACTAATGTGGTATATGATATTAGAAAAATTATCTTTTGAGTCTCTGCTTTCTCTCCTTTAAAATAGGATCATACTGCCTACCTCAAGTGTTATTTGTGAAGATGAATCGTAAGAATGCAAATCCAGAGTTTAGAATACATCATGACTTACTTGCCCATGAAAGAGAAGCTATCTATTAGTATTAGTTATTTCTTGTCAAAAAAAAAAAAGTTCAACCAAGTAAATTTGCATATTGAATTGGCTTTTTTAAGCCATTCATGAACTGGGCAACATCCCTTCTAGCAAGCAGAGAGATACTCCAAGGGGTTGTACAAAATGGGCAGTTTTTATAAAAAGAAAGGTGTGCCACAGGGTCTATTAGCAAAAGAAAAGAGAGGATTAATTTTAGGCCTGGACATTTTCTTTGGAGACAGGGGAGAGAAAGGTAAGGGTATTATCATGCAGATTGCCTCTTCTTCCTCTCCAGATTAGAGAGGGTCCATGTAATAGATTACACCATTGGTGCAACCCAGAAGATTCCAGACTAGCTGATAAAGATTATATGTCTAGCAGAGGTTGAAACAGTATTTGAATCAGATATTAAATCAAGGTTTGATATCATGGGCTTTTAGCACTACTAATTCCATTTTTGGCCTGTAGTTTTCTTTTTATTTACACTATTATTATCATTTTTGTTTATCCTCTCGTGGACCCCCAATATGACAGCCTATGCAAACGAAGTATCATTTCTTCCTATACAGAAAGGGTTGGCTCATCACTAAACATTTTCATATTTGTAATGACTATTCATCAATGCCTGGTGGGTTGCATTACACTTTTGAGTATCAAAAGTAGGTTTATCCTTCTTGTAGCCTATTGGTATAATCAGTATTCCAAACCATTTATATTAAAATATAAATTATCATAAAAAATGTATAATATATAAATTTTATCCCAGTCCCTAAGGTTGTCCATACTCTAATTCTTCAGTTAGAGGCTCTCAAGAGCAACTTCTGTTGTTAATAGAAGACACTTGATTTTAATTTATCCTTTTAACCTGCATTTTAAATATATTTTAGGCATTGATTATGTATGCTCTTTGAACCCAACGCTACACTGTTATACCTCAGAATCAGGAACTGATATCACAGCACTGCTAATAAAAATGCTAGGCATATGGTAGGATTTTAATACATGAGACGACCCTGAGTGATATAAATAGTTATGGGCTTATAAAGGAGATATCAAGCAGTATCCATCCCTCTAGCTTAGTTTTCTCCTCTGCTGAACTCAGGTGCACGCTCCCATCTGACCAGTTTCTGAGCCCCGGCTCTCTGTTCATCGTGTGTGCATACACCTGCTGTTGCCAGATAATGAGAATTTGGATCACAGGCTCCCTGATGCCTTAGCCAGCCCCTTCCCAGGGACCAAACATTTCAGTGCCAGTCACTGTATAATGGATGGAGCAAATGCTTTTCAGGACTTGTCAGCCTGGCTGACAAAACTTTGACAGGTCATTAGGCATTTAATTTAACACTAGGTTTTTAGAGCTTGGAATTCAATTCCCATTAGTTCCTTTACAACTAAGTAAATGACATGTAACCACTTTCTCTTAATTCACATCTGAAAGTGATTTATTTTCCTTCTATAATTAAATATTGTATATGCGTATGTCTAAAACATTGTATAAATGTCTCCTTTTAAACTGCATTGATTAAAAAGTGATAAATTTATCTTATAAAACATAAAATAAAAATCTTAACTTAAAATTACATATAAAACTTAATTTTTATTTGATACTGCTTTCAATAAATGCAAAAAGGAAAGGATTATGCAATTTCTTTTCAAAGAAGCATATTCTTATATTCACCTGAAAAAAATATGTATATCCACAGGATAAGCAATACTTCCCAATGTAGCTTTTGTCACAGAAACAAAAGCTACACAAAATCATTAGGTTAATAATGATGTCTTTAAATTTTTACTGTGTACTAGACACCTTTCCATGGTTCTCATATGAATTACTTTTTTTGCATAAAACTGTACTTCTGACTCCATGATGACTGACAGTCAAGGGCTAGCAATAGATCTGCTATTTTCCATTATTCAGATGCAGTCATTTAGTTTGTCAGTGATGAAAAACCACTTCTTTTGTTTTTTTTACACAAATGTTTACATTTAACTTGGAGGGTTATTTTTTCTAGGGTTATTATTTAATGGTCCATATTTTCTTCGCCACTCATCGCTAAACACAATTAAGAATTACCTGTTTTTGAAATTATGGATTTAACAGCTTATCCCAACCCACATATTCCTGAAAAAAATATAAAACCCCAATACGTAATATTTTGGAAATTTATGAAACAGTAACATTATAGTTACTCAAGAAAAGTTTGATGGTTTTGAGATATAATATAAACTCCTGCTGTGTTTCCCTATAAATTATACATATGATAGAAAAATTTTACACTTATTCCCACCTCCATTTTCTTTTTACTCTAGGAGGCATATTCACAGTTTTTTCTAAATAGGGGTTAATTATCTTTTGCTTGAATTCTTGGAAACAGAAACATGTAGTAAAGCTCTCTAAGATCTCTAATGCCTGTGCTATAATTTGGTGATTTGTAATTCCAAAACTGAATTCTGAAGCTATGTGTTTACAATGCTTTGTTATAGCAGCCCGAACTGACTAAGACACCCACAAAATTGTGAAAATATCATAAATTATTGTTTCAAACCACCAAGTTTTTGAGGGCAGATAATTGTCAACCACCAAAGCCTGGTAATCTTGTTTCCAGTTATATTCCTGAGTGTTTCCCTAATCGTTTCCCTCACTTCTAGCCTTACTCCTCCTGCTCCCTATTGGAGATAGTCTTAGACTAGTGTGCCTCACCCAGTTTTCCGGCTCCAATCTTGTCTCATCCAAATTCACACTCCAGGATATTTAATACATAAATATGCTCCATATTAAAATTCTATTAGAGTATAATAAATATTACTATATATTTTTATTGTGGCAAAATATACATAACATTTCATTTATCATCTTCACTATTTTTAAGTATACAGTTCAGTGGCATTAAATACATTTACATGGCTGTGTAAATGCCATCACCATCCATCTTCAAAACTTTGTCATCTTTCTAAACTGAAATCCATACCCACTAAACCGAACTCCACCTTCCCCCATCTCCCTAGCCCGTAGGAACCACGATTCTACTCTTTGTCTCTATGAGTGTGACTATTCTAGGTGCCTTTATGTAAGTGGAATCATACGATATCTGTCCTTTTGTGTCTGTCTTATATCTCTTAGCATAATGTCTTCAAGCTTCACCCATGTAGTAGCATTTTATTCCTTTTTAAGACTGACTAATAGTCCATTGTATGTATATTCCACATTTTACTCATCTCTTCATCTGTTGCTGGGCATGTGGGTTGTTTCTACCTTTTGGCTGTTGCGAATAATGATGCTATATTGTGTTATTTTAAAACCCAAACCTGGTTCTCTACTCCTAACTTTGTAGATCCTATAAGATAAAACCCAAGCTCCTTTACAAGATATATCATATCCAGACCCTGACTTTCTGCCTAGTTTCACCCCTTCCTAACTTCCATTTTGTGCTCAGCAATTCCAGTTTGCTGGTATTTTTTCTCCTATGCTGTACTCTGTGAATGTTAACTCTGCATCTTCTTTCTGTTTTCTTACCTAGCAGTTAGCTATGACTAGATCCTACTCACTTTTTAAGATGTTAAGACTCAGGCTTCATAAATGCGCCCACATTTCCTCTCTCAGGCTGGGTTTGCATTCTTTCGTCTATGTCTGGAGCATGTACATTTTCCATATTATATATTATACTTTAGTGTGTATATGTCTCCCCCTTTCATGAAACTGTGAGCTCCTTGAAACCAAGAACTGTGATTTTTATTTTGCCATATTTAGCTTGTGTGATGGCACTGGTATGTAGCATGAGCTCAACAAAATTTTGTGGAACTAATAGTAATTCTCTTCAAATCAAGCATTCCATTTTTGTAATACCTTGACGGTAGGCTTCCTAAAGGATTTTCTATTTTAGAATAATTTGATGATTGGTGAAGAGAAAATAACAAAGCTTTGTGTATAATTTTTGTTGACTGACCCCTATGTGTATAACACTGGTAAGTGCTGTAGGAGACAAAAGACACAATAGGTAATTCCTTTGGGGGTTGGTGAAGGGAGGTACTACGTAAATAATATTTAGGCAAACATATCACCAATACAATTTTTATATGAGTTTGTTTTTAATTATTTTAGTTAAAGAATTTATTATTTAATATAAAATAATAAAATAAAAGGTTTTAATAATATTGATTATTTCCATCTTTATCCTTTATGCAGTTTGACTTTTATCTGGTCAAACAAATGTTGTTGTAAATATTATTACATAGCACTGATCATGTGATTATAGCTTAGGTGCCAAGAAGCTGTAATAGCTGTTAAAATATAACAGATTTTGTATAGAACCATTTTATTTTTGTCCTTCCTATGTATTTTCTCATTCTATTCTAGTTTTACTTACTGTTTTAACATTTTTTCATGGGCTATTGGTTGCTGATACAACTCTGGCTAGGACTTTGGCTCTAGAAGCAGTTTTGAGTTTTGTGGCTTTCTCTGTTGAAGAACAATAATCACTACCCCAGAGCATATAAGCAGCATTTGCCTTTGAAATAAGGCCAGTAATCTACCTTCTATATGGTGACTGTATAGATTGTCTTGGAATCTTAGCAAACTATTTCAGAAAGGACATGTGTGAATATGCAAGAAAATCCAGTATTTAAGGATATTCAAGAACAAAGTTATCTAAAAATAACACTAATAATATTCCAAATAGGTGGGATTTAAATGACAATATTTTGTTCCTTATAATGGAATCAGATTGCATGAAAGTCATTGGCTGAAAATCTAACATATTACCTTCTTTTTAAACAAAATACACAGGACATAATTAATATTTTCTTTATAATTTAAGCATTACAATAAACCTCAGTTATACTCTCTTGTCTAGGTATAAGTTTAGGGTTTTTTAAGCACTGATAGTAATAGCTATTAATTTCAGCCTATATGGAATTATAGCAAAAATCTACCCTTTTCATGGTTTTGAAGTCTCTCTCCTCATTATGAGAATTCCAACTATCAGTTCTTAATAGTATCAAGGCAGCTGTTCTTTTTATTTACATATTTTAATCAATTTCAGATTAAGTAACCCAATTAACTACATCAAGGTATTACAAAAATGGAAGGTTTGACTTGAAGAGAAATAGTATTAGTTCCACAAACATTGGCTGAGCTCATACCACACACCAGGTAAGAAGGTTGGAAAATAACGGCAAAATTGAGTGAGGGCCTGAGGACTCCTTTATAAATATAAGATTTAATGCCTGAATACTGTGACAATTGTTCAACTTGTCTGAGACCTATTTTACTTTCTTGGATTTCAGATGGGTCAAGGTTGTTTAACAAATAGCTTGTATTTTAAATGAATTTGTGTGTGTATGTGTGTGTGTGTGTGTGTGTGTATACAAAAGGATAAGATACGATGTTATGAAAATGTGTAAGCTTTTTGAAAATTAAAGTATAATTAATCTCAACAACGTAGAGATAGTTCTACAGACTTTGTAGGAAGGATATATATATAAATTTTAATTAATTTAACCAAACATTTAATATATTGGAAATTATCAACATGAGAACAAATGAGGGAAATGCTGCTAACATTGAGAGAATAATTTAATAAGCATAATACAGCAAGAGTTTTCTTAACCAGTTATATTAAATAAACTTAATTACTTGCTGTAAATCAAATCACCTAATTAAATAGTGATGCTTATTTTTGCTCTAATAGTTCATGAAATGCTTTACCAAGTTTTCATGCAAAATATGTTGACATTGCTATAGTTTGAACTGCTTTTACAATAAGCAATCAAAAAATGGTAGAAAGGTTTCTATAAACAAATAATTTAGAGATGCTTGGAGAGAGTTAGTGAGGGGTTGTTAGCAGCAATATTTAGCATGTAATATAATATTCTTTGTGGTAATGATACTTTCAGGCTTTGCTAAAGAATGAACTTTGTTTTCTTTCAAGCAGTGGGAAATATTCAAGCCAGTATTTAAGTAACAATATTCAAGTAATAATAATAAATTTTTAAGGGCCGGCCAAGTGGCGCATTGGTTAAGAACTGGCTTGGGATGCTAGAGGGCCCCGGTTCAGATCCCACATATGAGGGCCAGTGACACTGCCCTCTACAGCTAAGATGGTGAACAACAGCTCAACCTGGAGCTGGGATGCCTGCCATGAGTTGCCGGCGATGGCATAGGCTGCAGCCCCTGCTGCAGTGGGCTGCTATGAGCTACCATGAGTGGCTGGCAGCTGGTGTGAGGTGCTGTGAGCCACCATGAGTGGCCATCCAATGAACAGCGACCGACTTCCTCAGCCAGGAAGAGTGAAATGATCACAATACCAACATGGGCCAGTGAAGCGACGTCCTCCACAACTAGACTGAAAAACAAAAGGACAGCAACTTGTCTGTTCCCCTTCCCTGATTCCCCAGTGATCTTCCCCTTCCCCAATTCCCCAATAAAATCTTTAATAAATAAATAAATAAATAAATAAATAAATAAATAAATAAATAAATCTTTAAGAATATTAACTCTGGTTGTATTGATAAGTTATTTTATTTTTAACATGTTGCGTCCACCATGTTATGTAGGTCTCACTTTGATCATCTCTACAATGAAGGTATGGGAGATCTTATCTCCAAAATCCTATTATTTTAATATTACATTGAAAGCAATTTTAGCAGTATCTAGAGTAATCAGGTAGAATGCTTTAATGAGTTGAATTATGTCCCCCCAAAATTTATATGCTGAAGCCCTAACTTCCAGTATGACTGTATTTGGACAGAGAACCTTTAAAAAGGTAATTAAATTAAAATTAGGGGATTAAAGCTAACCTTAATCTAATCACAATTTTGTCCTTATCAGAAGAGGAAATTTGGGTGTACAGAGAGATACCAGGACACACACACTTACAGAGGAAAGACCAGGTGAGAACACAGTGAGAAAGCAGCCATCTGTAAGCCAAGGAGAATGGCTATAGAAGAAAACAAATATGCCCACACCTTGATCTTGGACTTGTAGTCTCTAGAACTGAGATAAAATAATTTTCAGTTATTCAAGCCACCCAGTCTGTGGTAACTTTTTATGGCAGCTCTAGTAAACTAATATAAATGTATTAATAGTTATTCAATTAGTTTCATATTATATGTATTTTTCTTATAGTTCATGCATTACAACTTTTTCTTATAAAATTCTGGTTGATACCTTATGAGATTAATGTTATTTATTATAAATATGATCAAACTGAAAGGAAACATAGGATAAACATAAGGGAAAATTATTGAGGGAATAAAGCTCTTGAAAAAACTCAAGTAACCTCTGAGAAAAATAGTCTTGTACTGAAAACCAACTAAAAAACTCAGATATTAGTATTTAAGACTAAAGTCAAATAAGTAAATCAAAGAATCAAGGCAAACTCTTGAGACTTGTGATGAAAAGTAAATTCTAATTTAATTTGAAAGCAAGCTTTTTCTCAATAAAATATTATCAAAAACAATCCAAAAATGTATAACATAATTATATACTGCGACCACGGGGGATTTATTCCAGGTATGCAAGGCTGGTTCAACATTCTAAACCAATTAATGTACTACATCACATCAGTTGACTAAAAACAAAAATATCACATGATTATTTCAATACATCCAGAAAAAGCATTTGACAAAATCCCACACCCAATTGTGATAAAAATGATCAGTAAACTAGTAATAGAGGGGAGCTTCCTTGAGTTAATAAGGAGTATCTACAAAAAACCGTTGCAGCTAACATCATACGCATATGTAAAGATGAGAAACCTGAGGCTTTTCCACTAAGGTCAAACAAGATCAAAAGGAGTGGTGTGTCTTCTCACAATTCTTTTTCGACATTGTGCTGGAAGTTATAGCTAATGCAGCAAGACAAGAATAGGAAATGAAATGTGTACAGATTGGGAAGAAATAAACAAAACTGCCTTTTCTGTAGAAGACATGATCGTCTAAGTAGAAAATCTGAAAAACAAATTCACATAAAAAACCCTTGATGCTGATAAGTGATTTTAGCAAGGATGCAGTATATAAGGTTAATATACAAAAGTCAGTTGCTTTCCCATACATACCAGTAATGAACAAATAGAATTATAATTTAAAAACACAGTAGCATTTACATTAGAGTTGCCAAAAATGTAATACTTAGGTATAAATCTAACAAAATATGTATAAGATCTATTTGAGGAAAACTACAAAATTCTGATGAATGAAGTCAAAGAAGAGCTAAATAAATAGAGAGATGTTCATGAATAGGAAGACTTAAGACTGTCAAGGTATCAGTTATTCCCAACTTGATGTATAGATTCAGTGCAATCTGAATCAGAATTCCATGGGTTATTTTGTATACACTGAAAAACTAATTCTTAAGTTTATATGGAGAAGCAAAAGATCACAGGACAACAAACACAATATAAAGAAAAACAAAATTGGAGGCTGCGACTACTTTTTTTATTCATTTAATTTATTGGGGTGACATTGATTAGTAAAATTATGTGGGTTTCAAGTGTATATTTCTATAATACGAGTACATGATCTATATAGTGCATTGCGTGTTCACCACTCAGAGTTACTTTTCCTTCCATTACCATATATTTGATCCCCTTTACCCTCTTCTACCATACTCCCTCCCCACTTACCTTCTGGTAACCACTAAACTGTTGTCTGAGTTGCTGTTTCTTTGTTTGTCTTGTTTGTTTGTTGCTTTTAGTTTAATATCCCATATGAGTGAAGTCATATTGTTCTCGACTTTTTCTGTCTCACTTATTTTGCTTACCATGATAATCTCAGGATCCATCCATGTTGTTGCAAATGGCAGTATTTCATCTTTTCTAATGGCCTAGTAATATTCCATTATGTATATATACCACATCTTTATCCAATCATTTATTGAAGGACATTTTGGTTGTTTCCATGTCTTGGCCACCATGAATAATGTTGCAATGAACATAGGGGTACATATCTTTACAAAATATTTTAAAATATTTTGGGTAGATACCCAGAAGAGGGATTGCTGGGTCATATGGTAATTCTATTCTTAATTTTTTGAGGAAACTCCACACTGTTTTCCATAGTGGATGTACTGATTTACAATCCTACCAGCAGTGTATGAGGGTTCTTTTTCCTCCACAGCCTCTCTCCAACATGTGTTATTACTTGCCTTGTTGATGATAGCCATTCTAACAAGTGTGAGGTGATATTGTGGTTTTGATTTCATTTCCCTGGTAACTATTGAAGTTGAGCATTTTTTCATATATCTGTTGGCCATTTGTATGTCTTCTTGGGAGAAGTGTCTGTTCAAGTCCTCTGCCCATTTTTTAATTGGATTTGTTGTTGTTGTTGAGTTGTACAGATTCTTTATATATTTCAGATATTAGCCCATAATCGGAGTTGTTGTTGGCAAATATCTACTCTCATTTGGTTGGTTGCTTCTCTGTTTTGTTGCTGGTTTCTTTTGCTGTGCAGAAGCTTTTTAGTTTGATATAGTCCTGTTCATTTATTTTTGCTTTTACTTCTCTTGTCTTTGAGGTCAAATTCATAAAATCTGCTCTGAACCCATGGCACATAAGTTTAGCACCTATACTTTTCTTCTATGCAATTTATTGTTTCAGGTTTTATGTTTAGGTCTTTGATCCATTTTTAATTAAATTTGGTACATGGTGACAGCAGTCTAGTTTCATTGTTTTACACATGGCTTTCCAATTTTCCCAGCGCCCTTTATTAAAGAGATTTTCTTTTCTCTTTTGTATGTTTTTGGCTCCTTTGTCAAAAATTATCTGCTAGTATATATGGGGGTTTATTTCTGGGCTTTCAATTCTATTCCATTGGTCTGTGCGTCTGTTTTTCAGCCAGTACCATGCTGTTTTGATTAGTGCTGCTTTGTAGTACATGCTGAAGTCAGGGAGTGTGATATCTCCAGCCTTGATCTTTAGTCTTAGGATTGCTTTGGCTATTTGAAGTCTTTTGTGATTCCATTCAAATCTGATGATTTTCTTGTTCTGTTTCTTTAAAAAATGCCATTTATGGGGATTGCATTAAATCTGTATATTGCCGAGTGGCGCGATGGTTAAGAGCTGGCTTGGGACGCCAGAGGACCCCAGTTCGGATCCCACATATGAGGGCCAATTACACTGCCCTCTACAGCTAAGATACTGAACAACAGCTCAACCTGGAGCTGGGCTGCTGCGAGTCGCCAGTGATGGCATAGGCTGCAGCCCCTGCTGCAGTGGGTTGCCATGGGCTACTGTATGTAGCCAGCAGCCAGCATGAGCGGCCAGCAGCCGCAGTGAGCAACCGTCCAGAAGCCAGCGACTGATCTGCCTCGCCCAGGAAGAGCGCAATGATGGTGTCAACTTGGGCCAGTGAAGCAACGTCCTCCACAACTAGATTGAAGAACAAAAGGACAGCAACTTGTCTGTTCCCCTTCCCCCAATTCCCCAGCACTGTTCCCATCCCCCCAATTCCTTAATAAAAATCTTAAAAAAAAAAAGAAATGCAATGGATTTTTTTACATTGATTTTGTATCCTGCAACTGTACTATATTTGTTTATTATTTCTAATAGTTTTCAGATGGAGTCTTTAGGGTTTTCTATATAAAGAATCATGTCACCTGCAAAAAGTGACAATTTAACTTCTTTATTCCCAATTTGGGTGCCTTTTATTTCTTTCTCTTGCCTGATTGCTCTGGCTAGGACTTCCAATACTATGTTGAATAACAGTGGTGATGGAGGCACCTGTCTTTTTCTTTGTTTTAGAGGAAAAGCTTTCAGTTTTTCACCATTAAGTATGATATTAGCTGAGGCTTTGTCATGTATGATCTTTATTATGTTGACATACTTTCCTTCTATATCCATTTTATTTAGTTTTTTTATCATAAATTGTCATATTTCATCAAATGCTTTTTCTGCATCTATTGATATGGAGACTGATATTACTTAATGTCAAGACAGTGAGGTACTGGTGAAAGAATGAACAAATAGAAAAATGAAATAGAATAAAGAAACCAGAAATATATCCCCATAAATACAGTCAGCTGATCTTTGACAAAGAAGCAAAGGCAAGTTAATGGAGCAAAGATAGTCTTTTCAACAAATGGTGCTGGAACAACTTGATCCACATGCAAAAAAAAAAAAAAAAAAAGGAATCTAGACCAGAAATTATACCTCCCACAAAAATTGACTCAAAATGGATCATAGACCTAAATGTAAAATGCAAAAATATAAATCTCCTAAAAGATAACATAAGAGAAAAGCTAGATGATCTTGGGTATGATGATGACTTTTTAGGTACAACAACAAAGGCATGACCCATGAGAGAAAAAGTTGATAAGCGAACTTCATTAAAATTAATCTAATCTGTGAAAGATAATGCCACTGACCAGGAGAAAACATTTGTAAAAGACATCTGATAAAGAACTGCTATCCAAAATATACAAAGACCTATTAAAACTCAATTGTAAGAAAACAAACAAACCAATTTAAAGACCAGGGTGACCAGTTAGCTCAGTTGGTTAGAGCATGGTGCTGATAACACCGAGGCTGCTGGTTTGATCCCTGCATGGGCCACTGTGAGCTGTGCTCTCCTTAAGAGTCAACTATGCCATTGTAGCACGAAAGCAATGTGTAACCAATGACCATGACTATTTCTTAATAAAATAAAATTTAAAAATCAGCCAAAGACTTTAACTAACACTTCACCAAAAAAAGAAATATATTACATATATATATATATGACAAATAAGCATATTAAAAGATGCCCCAATCATATATCATCAGGGAAATGCATATTAAAACAACAGTGAGATACCACTACACACCATTATTACGGCTAAACCATAACACTGATGACACCAAATATTGGTGATGATGTGGGGGCTACAGGTACTCATCCATTGCTGGTGGGAATGCAAAATGGTACAGCCAATTTGGAAGACATTTTGGTGGTTCCTTAGAAAACTAAATATGCTCTTGCCAGGCAACCTAGCAATTGTATTTCTTGGTATTTACCCAAAGGAATTGAAAACTATGTCCTCATAAAAACCTGCATAGAAGTATTTATAGCAGCTTTATTTATAATTGTCATAACTTGGAGGCAACCAAGGTGTCCTTCAGTAGGTGATTGGATAAACTGTACTTCCACGCAATGGAATATTATTTAGTGATAAAAGTGAGCTATCAAGCCATGAAAAGCCATGCAAGAACCTTAAATGAATATTATTATTAAGTGAAATAAGCCAATCTGAAAAGGCTACATACTGTATGATTCCAAATATATTGCCTTTGATATTCTAGACAAGACAAAACATGGAGAATAAAAAGATCAGTGGCTACCAGGGCTTAAGGGTGAGGGAAGGGTTATGAAAGCAGAGCACAGAGGATTTTTAGGGAAGTGAACATTCTCGTATGATACTATAATTGTGGATACATGTCATTATACATTTTTCTAAACCCATAGAATGCACAAAACCAAGAGTGAATGCTAAATTAGGCTGTGGACTTTCAGTGTTATGATTGGTCACTATAGGTACATCAGTTGTAACAAATGTGCCACTCCAGTGGGCAACGTTGACCATGGGGGAGACTATGCATGTGTGGGGCAGGGAGTGTATGGGATAGTTCTGTACCTTCCTGTCAATTTAAAGTATTTTTTTAAATCAACATTTGAAGGAAAATCTCTCACTAAATAATACTAGAGACTATCCCTTGTGTGTCAGTAAGGAATAGACTTCCTACCTTTTTCTCCATTAATGTCTTCATCCTAAAATCTTGAATCTTTGTCTCAGTAAGATTAGTGAATGATGTCCTTTAAAAAACGCAGTTAGCATGTATCCTATAACTCATAATAAGCTTAGTAGATAATAAGAAGTAGCTTTGGTTTTATTTTATTTGGCTCCCATATCCACTCACCTTTTCCTCAACAAAGGCCATCTGCAGGTGATAACCTGAGAGGGTCCTTTCTATAAACAGATGTATGTTATTCTAGTATTATCTATAATTGAATGAGAATTATTTTTTATTACTGAAATGTTTTTAAATGTTAAGAAGTACGGAGTGGGGAAGGTTCAAAGTCATGTTATTGAATTTTACATTTTTGCTTATTGTGAGTAGTAGTAAGCAAAGAAGAAAAAAGATAGATTTACTGCTCCCTATATAGTGTGTGTTTTACTTGTTTCTTCCAAAAGTTCCAATAGGTTTCCAAAGTTTATATGTATTCTTTAATATTTTCTGAAACATGTTAGTTATTTATACTTCACTATTTAGTCTTCACTATTTATTGTTCAGTATTCTTCACATAAATTCTTTATGACAATTAATGGAAATGAATTCTATATTTTGAATGATATATAAATATAGTCATTAGCTTTTCTTTAGTATTCTTGTATTGGGTTGTCGGAAAAGTCATGACATATTTTTTTCTATGTTTTTTGTTGCAAAAATGCATCATGACTTTTCTGACAACCCAATACTTGTGTTGTAGCTTTAAAGGTGACGAGGTGTATAAAGTCTACTGGGTATTTCAAGCGTTCTTCAAAAATTCTTGATTCACATATTTTTATTTACATAATTATTTTAGGGCAAATCTATGATATATCTGACTTTGACTGTGAACTATATATAATAGGAAATGACCCTAAAGAGATAAAGCAGAATTAGAATCAAGAGAAAAGCAGGGACTCTTCATTTGTGTAGTTCTATGGCTAGAATGAGTTGTAAATTAAATTACAAGGAAAAAAATGTATCTTTACAGCCCTTAACCTCACCATTTCACTGTCTCATCCTTCACTTACTTCTGGTTGGAAGATTAGTCCCTTGATGGTAGCCCATTCTTCTTGTTAAACTCTTTTCCAGATGGCATTCATTCATTCAGGCACTCAGCAGTTTAACCTTCCAAGGATTCATTCAACAAGAAGTTATTGAATGCCTCCTATGTTCCAGACATTCTTGAATTAATTTTACTTGAAAATGTAAAGTTTCATGTGGAATTTTGGGCTTTGCCAGAAAGTTAGAAAAGGGCCTCTTGGAACATCTTGATCACAATTCTGTCCTTACAATGATGTTACCAAAAACTTGACTAGTTCTACCTGAGACAATTCTGATTGTAGAGGTGGAAGATTAAAACAATAAAACAAACAGAACCACTTATATAGTGCTTAGTATGTGCTGAGCAATGTTTTAAACCCTTTATAAATTCTAATGTTTTTAATCCTCACAACAGCCATAGATTCTATTATTATTATGATACTTTTTGAGAGGTGTGGAAGCTGAGTCTCAAAAAAGTGAAGTATAATCTTGCCCAATGTCAGAGAGCTAACAAGTGGCAGACCCAGGATTCCACACAGCCCCACTCCACTACCCACACTCCACCTACTATGCGCACTGCCTGGCGCAAAACAACCATCATCTTCTTGGGAGATTATTAAACACTCCCAGAAATGGGTAGTTTAATAACTTTTATTTCTTAATTTTTTTGATTTTAGTATTACATGTATTATTATTAAGTATAAAGTGACTGGAATCCCAGAAAAATAGGCTAATTTAAGAAACATGTCATTTCACAAAATAAAGCCTGTGATTATTTTTGTAATTAAGATTAATATTCACTAATATAGCCTGAAAGAATTAAATACAGTAGTCCCCCTTTTTCCATGGTTTCTCTTTCTGAGGTTTCAGCTACCCACAATCAACTGTGGTCTGAAAATATATAATGGAAAGTTACAGAAATAAACAATTCATAAGATTTCAATTGTGTGCCATTCTGAGTAGCATGATGAAATCCTGCACCATCCCACCCGGGATGTGACTCATCCCTTTGTCCAGCATGTCCATGCTATATACACTCCCTGCCGCTAGTCACTTAGGCGCCATCTCAGTTACCAGATTGTCAACCAAAATTAAGTTTAGACTGCAATAAAGAATAAAAATCATTTGAGCAAAAAGATTTACAACCCAGGAGACGCAGATTCAGGTAGCAACCCAAACTACACTCCAGGGAAGACAAAAAATCCAGGATTGATAAAGGCAAAAACCACAAGGAACACAGGAAACTTTTCCTATTGGCTACTTAACATGGTGTGATGGCTAATTCAAAAAGGATGGTCAAGGCCAGGTGATGAGACTCTGAGGTAACCATCAGCATGGGAAGAAGGGAAGTGGGGGCAGGGAGAGGTGGGCAAGTTCCATGATGTGCTTCTGCAGCAAACACTACAGTCCAAAAGTCCACACCTCACCAGGGTGTGAACATGCCTAAGTCTGACTCCCTTAATGAGCTCCTGATTCCGTTTTAGGGCTCTCTTTTATGAGTGATTTTGTTTTTAGATATTTTGGTTCACAAGATCAACTGTTGTGGTATCACAGTGCTTCTGTTCAAGTAACCCTTTTTTACTTAATAATAGCCCCAAAGCACAAGAGTAGTGATGCTGGCAATTCCGATATGTCAAAAAGAAGCCATAAAATGCTTCCTTTAAGTGAAAATGTGAGTACTATATATTTTGGGAGAGAGATAGAGAAAAACCAAATTCACATAACTTTTATTACAGTATATTGTTAGATTGTTACATTTAATTATTAGTTATTGTTGTTAATCTCTTAGTATACCTAACTTATAAAATAAATTTTATCATAGGTATGTGTGTATAGAAAAAAATAGTATATATAGGATTCGGTACTATCCACAATTTTAGGCACACCCTTGGAGTCTTGAAATGTATATCCCGGGGACAAGAGTGGACTACAATATACATTAATTGCTTTGGTATGTTCAAATGTAAATGGAGAAAGTTTACTTGCCCTTAGTTTGAGTAATTATTGCAATGATGCTATGTTATATAATTTTTTTTCCTAATCTACATGAAAAAAAAAAGCTCAATAAAAACGCTTGAAACTACATGATCTTTGATTGCCAACACTTTTTCTGTACTATTCTTGTTTGGTTATAGAAATGTAGTTTTTATATTTAATTTAAAAAAATTTCAATGGCTGAAGTAAATTTATAACTTCTGAGTTATAGAGATCCATATCTAGACTTAACAAAAAAATGCTTCATGCTCATAGTGTTATGATATGGAAGTCTTTTTCCATTGCAGTGCTTCAGATAGCAACTGATTTTTGGTACTAAAATGGAATTTCTATAGGCAGAAAATTTGGCAGAATAAATTTTGTTGGTAATAAAACCAATGATTACTTTGAAATGGAATAGATGGTAGTCTTACAATATATCACCTTACATGTAGTATATAAAATTCTCTAAAACCCATTTAGCATATGACCATGTAATTGCCTCTTTTCTTAGGGCATTAGGATGCTTAATTGTAAGTCTCCACACGAATCTCCTCTGTTCTTTCTCTAATACCTTTCTCTAATCCTTTCCTAATTTATTCGTACTTATTAAGGTGAAACCAATTATCTGTTAAAAAGAAAAAAAATGAAAAAATGTAAAATACCTTTAAATTCTCCTTTATTTTTATAAATTTCACTTTCTCTCTCTTTAGTATTTCATCTCCTTTTCTTTCCAAAACTGAAACTTTACCAGAAAATACTCTACACATCCTATTTTTTTATTATTTGATTTCACTTATTTTTAAGACTCAGTTTAGGTTTTTCTGATTTCAGGAAATGATCCCCTGTTCGTCTTACCTAGAGTTTAACATGATGATAGAATGACACCAAAATATACTATATAATTTAGAATTACAAAAGAAATACCTATGTACATGCTTAAGATACAATATACAAATGGTTTAAATGCATAGAGTGGTAAAATTATAGTCCCCTTTTTCCATTCTAAATTCCTTTAAAAAGTTAAGAATTACTGCTAAATATATTAGGGAAATATTCCCAGATATTTATTTATGCACACCCTCACACCCACACAACCCCACACCCCTAACCACAGGCAAACAAAACACACACACCTAAACATATATTGGCACATATATTCACTTTTAAGTTGTTAGATCTTTATTTATCTATATATACGTATGTATATACATACACACATATATATGGTTATATATGTATATATACACACATATTTATGATTATACTGTGTGTATTTCTTTGTGATTTGTTTTTCCCTTTGATTATCTTAAATATTTTTAAAATGTTATAAATACAGATGTCCTTCATTATTTTCATGTATTGTATGAAATTCATAAATAATGAATACATCATTACTTATTTAACTATTTGATTGCTAGTCATTTAAGTTTTCTCTATTTTTCATTACTACAAATAAGGCTTCAGAGAACTTTCATGTAAACATATCTTTGCCCTTAATAACCAGTATGTTTGTCAAGTAAACTTTTTGAAGAGGAATAGTTCTATCAAAATAGATATGCTTTATAAAATTTGATCTATTTTTTCCTATTAAAAATACAATAATTTATACCCAGACGATAGTGCTGAGAGTAGCAATTTTCTTTCACACCTCCAACTCTGGATAGTCTTATTCTTTTTGAATTTAACCAATCTAATAAGAGGAAATATTGTTTCATTATTTTAATTTCACTTATTGAAATAGTAGCATAATTGATAATAGTCTCATATATTCATTAGCAATTTATACTTCAGGGTTATTTTTTATGATCATATTCTTTATATGTTTTTTTCTTATTGACTTGTATGTAAACTTTATATGTCATGAATGTCAATCCTCTCATTATATGTTGGAGATTTTCTTGTGTTTGCTCTTTTGGTGTACAACATTTTACATTTTTCTGTACTCAAATCTTTCAATCATATGCTTTATGTATTTTCAAATATCTATCTTGTTTAGAAAGAGCTACCCTTAATGCAAAATTATAAACATGCTCCCTTCTATTTCTACATATATATGAGAGAAAAACAAGGGGTGGGGAGGACAGATGCCTTGCCAATGATTTTTTAAAAAATATTTTATTTTTATTTTTCAAATACAGTTGACATTCAATATTATTTTATATTAATTTCAGATGTACAGCATAGTGGTTAGACATTTATATAATTTACAAAGTGATTCCCCTGATTAGTTTAGTACCCACCTGACAGTATACAGTTTTTACAATATTATTGACTATATTCCCTATGCTGTACTTTGCATCCCCAAGACTATTTTGTAATTGCCAATTTGCACTTCTTAATCCCTTCATCTTTTTCACCCAGTTCCCCAACCACTCTCCCATCTGGCAGCCATCAGTTTGTTCTCTATGAGTCTGTTTCTGTTTTGTTTGTTCCTTTATTTTGTTATTTAGCTACGACTTATAAATGAAATCATAAGGTATTTGTCTTTCCCTCTCTGACTAATTTTACTTAGCATAACATGCTCTAGGTCCATCCATGTTATCGCAAATAAGATTTCATTCTTTTTTGTGGCCGAGTAATAGTCTATTGTGTATACGAACCACATCTTCTTCATCCAATTGTCTATTGATGTGCGCTTAGGTTGCTTCCATATCTTGGCTATGGAAACAACCTAAATAGTGCTCCAGTGAACATAGGGGTGCATATATTTTTTCAAATTAGTATTTGGATTTCTTAGCATAAATATGCAGAAGTAGAATTGTTGGGTCATAAGGTAGTTCTATTTTTAATTTGTTGAAGAACCTCCAAACTATTTTCCATAGTTGTGGCACCAATGTACAGTTCCACCAACAGTGGACAAAAGGGTTCCCTTGTTGTTATTGATTTATTGATGATAGCCATCCTGACAGGTGTGATATGATATCTCATCGCAGCTTAACTTGCATTTCCCTGATGATTAGTGACATTGAGCCTCTTTACATATGTCTATTGCCCATGTGTATGTCCTCTTTGGAGAAATGTCTATTCAGGTCCTCTGCGCATTGTATTGTATTGCTTTTTTTTTGTATTGAGTAATATGATTTCTTTATACATTTTAGATATTAACCCCTCATCAGATGTATCATTGGTAAATATCTTCTATTTAGTAAGCTGTCTTTAAGATTTGTTGAGGGCCGGCCGAGTGGCGTGATGGTTAAGAACTGGCTTGGGATGCCAGAGGGCCCCGGTTCGGATCTCACATATGAGGGCCAGTGACACTGCCCTCTACAGCTAAGATGCTGAACAACAGCTCAGCCTGGAGCTGGGCTGCCTTGAGTCACCTGCAATGGCGTAGGCTGCAGCCCCTGTGGCAGTGAATTGCCATGGGCTACCCTGTGTAGCCAGCAGCCAGGCCAGCGTGAGCGGCCAGCAGCCGCCGTGAGCAGCTGTCCAGAAGCCGGCGACTGATCTGCCTCACCCGGGAAGAGGGCAATGATGGTTCCAACTTGGGCCTGTGAAGCAACGCCCTCCACAACTAGACTGAAGAACAAAAACACACACACACACACACACACACACACACAAAACGACAGCAACTTGACTGTTCCCCTTCCCCAATTCCCCAGCACTGTTCTCATCCCCCCAATTCCCCAATAAAAATCTTTAGAAAAAAAAAAGATTTGTTGATTATTTTCTTTGCTGTGCAAAAATGTTTTAGTTTGATATAGTCCCATATGTTTAATTTTTCTTTTGATTTTCTGGCCTAAGGAGATAGATCAGAATAAAATATTACTAAGAGCAATGTCTGAGAGTTTACTGTATATGTTTTCTTCTAGACAGTGGTTCTCAACCTTCCTAATGCTGCAACCCCTTAATACAGTTCCTCATGTTGTAGTGACCCCCAACCATAAAATTATTTTTGTTGCTACTCTATAACTGTAATTTTGCTACTGTTATGAATCGAAATGTAAGTATCGTTTTGTTTGCCGATGGTCTTAGGTGACCCTTGTGAAAGGGTCGTTCGACCTCCAAAGGGGTCACAACCCACAGGTTGAGAACCGCTGTATCTAGGAGTTTTATGGTTTCAGGTCTTACATTTAAATCTTTTTAACCAATTTTGAGTTTATTCCTGTATATGAAGTAAGAAGGTGGTCCACTTTCATTTTTTTGCATGTATCTCTCCAGTTTTCCCAACACCATTTATTGAAGAAACTGTCTTTACCCCATTGTATATTCTTACCTCCTTTGTCTTTGATTAAATGAAAATTATAGACATGGGTTTTTTGGGAGCTCCCTATTTTTTTCTATTGTTCTATTTGACTGTTTTAACACCAGTACCATGCTGTTTTAATTACTGTAGCCTTATATTACAGTTTGATATTGGGTAAGGTGATGCCTCAAACTTTATTCTTCTTTCTCAAGATTGCTGCCATTAATCAGGGCTTTTGTGATTCCATATAAAATTTAGGATTATTTGTTATAGTTCTGTGAAAAATACCATTGGTATCTTGATAGGGATTGTATTGAATCCATAGATTATCTTCAGTGCTATGGACATTTAAACAATGTTAATTCTTCCTTTTGTGAGTATGGTATATGCTTCTGTTTATTTGTATCTTCTTCAATTTCTTTCTTCAGTGTCTTTTCTGGTACAGGTCTTTTATCTCCTTGGTTAAATTTATTCCTGTGTATTTTTGATGCAATGGTAAGTGGGATTGTTTTCTTAACTCTGTTTCTGATAGTTCGTTATTGATGTATAAAAATGCAACCAATTCCTAAATAATATATTTGTATCCTGCTAATATGCTGGATTCATTTATCAGTTCTAATAGTATTTTTGGTGGAATCTTTAGGGTTCTCTATATATTCTCTGTATAGTATTATGTCCTCTACAAATAATGATAGTTTTACTTCTTCCTTTCCCATTTGGATGCCTTTTAATTATTTATCTTTTTCTTTTCTGATTCTGTTAGGACTTCCAATACAATGTTCAATAAAAATGGTTGACATCTTTGTCTTCTTCCTGGTCATAAGGAAAATGCTTTCAGCTTTTCACTATTGAGTATAATGTTAGCTTTGAGTATGTCATATATGGCCTTTATTATGTTGAGGTTTTTCCCTCTGTTCCCACTATGTTGAGAGTTTTTATCATAAATGGATGCTGGGTTTTGTCAAATGTTTTTTCTGCATCTATTGATATGAACTTATGATTTTTATCTCTCATTTTATTTATGTGGTATATCACATTAATTGATTTGCAGTTATGGAAGCAATCTTGCATCCTAGGAATAAATCCCACTTGATCATGGTACATGACCTTTTTAATGTGTTGCTGAATTTGGTTTGCTAATACTTGGTTGAGGATTTCTATAGCTATGGTCATCAAGGATCGTGGCCTATACTTTTCTTTTTTTGTTATGTCTTTGTCTGGCTTTGGAATCAGGGTAATTGTGGCCTCATAGAATGAGATTGGAAGCCTTCCCTCCTCTTGAATTTTTTGGAATAGCTGGAGGAGGACAGGTGTTAATTCTTCTTTGAATGTTTGATCAAACTCACCAGTAAAGCCATCCATTCCAGGACTTCTGTTTGTTGGGAGTTTTTTGACTACTGATTTGATTTTGTTAGTAGTGATCAGTCAGTTTAGACTTTCTGTTTCTTCTTGCTTCAGTCTTAGAAGATTGTATGTTTCTAAGAATTTATTCATTTCTTTCAGATTATCCAATCTGTTGCCAATTAATTGTTCATAATATTTTCTTACAATCTTTTGTATTTCTTTGGAGTCTGTTGTCACTTCTCTTTCTTTTCTGATTTTATTTATTGGGGTTCTCTCTCTTTTTTCTTGATGAGTCTGACTAAAGTTTTATCAATTTAGTTTATCTTTTCAGAGAACCAGCTTTTGGTTTCATTAACACTTTGTATTGCTTTTTTAGGGTCTATTCCATTTATTTCCACTCTAATCTTTATGATATCCTCTCTTCTACTCACTTTGGCCTTTGTTTATTATTCTTTTTCTAGTTCCTTTAGGTGTAAGGTTAGATTGTTTATTTGATATTTTTATTGTATCTTGAGGTAGACCTCCTGTATTGCTCTTAACTTCTTAGAACTGCTTTTGCTATGTGTCATAGATTTTTAGTCACTGTGTTTTCATTTTCATTTGTCTCAAGGTATCTTTTGATTTCTTCTTTGATCTCATTATTAACCTACTCATTCTTTAATAGAATGTTATCTAGCCTCCATGTGTTTGTGTGTTTTTCCTTTTTTTGTTCCTTGCAATTAATTTCTGGTTTTATACCATTGTAGTTGGAGAATAAGCTTAATATGATTTCAATCTTCTTGAATTTAATGAGACTTCTTTTGTGGCCTAACATGTGGTCTATCTTGAAAAATATTCCATGTGTGCTTAACAAGAATGATTTTGGGTAAAATACTCTAAAAATATCACTTAAATACATCTGGTTTAGTGTGTCATTTAAGGCTGCTGTTTCCTTATGATATTCTGTCTGGAAGTTCTATCCATTGGTATCAATGAGTTGTTAAAGTCCCCTGCTATGACTGTATTAGTGTTGATCTCTCCCTTTATGTCAGTCAATATTTGCTTTATATATTAGGTCGCCGGGAAAGTCATGACGCATTTTTGCTTTAAAAAAGATAGAAAAATATGTCATGACTTTCCCAATGACCCAATATTTGGGTGCTCCTATGTTGGGTGCATAAATACTGAGGGTGCCAAAAACTGTATACACATTTTAAGAAAGAAAAAAAAAACTTTTTTAAAATTGTAATACTCAATATATACCAATAACAAAAGATGAATACAAGTCATGTGTATATATTTTTTCGGCACTCTGGTATTTACAAGGGTCATATCTTCTTGTGGCATTGATTACTTTATCATTATATAATGTCCATCTTTATTTCTTATTATAGCCTTTGTTTTAAGTCTACTGTGTTTAATCTAAGTATTGCAACCCAGCTTTTTTTTTTTATTTCCATTCACATGAAATCTCTCTTTTCATCCCTTTGTGTTCAGTCTGTGTGTTTCTTTTCATCTGAAGTAAGCTTCTTGTAGACAACATTATGTATGGGTCTTCTTTTCTTATCCATTCAGCTACCTACCCTAAGTCTTGATTGGAGCATTTAGTCCATAAACATTCAAAGTGATTATTGATAGGTACATAGTTATTCCCATTTTATCATTGAAATTGACTTCTCCCCCACTCCTTCTTCTTAAAGAAGCCCCTATAACATTTCTTGTAGTACTGGCTTGCTGGTGATAAATATTTTAGCTTTTTCTTGTCTGAGAAGCTCTTTATCTCTCCTTCAATTCTGAATGATGGACTTGCTGGGTAGAGTATACTTGGTTGTAGGTCCTTGATTTTCACCACTTTGAAAATTTTATGCCAGTTGCTTCTGGCCTTCAATGTTTTTGTTGAGAAATCAGCTGACAGTCTTATGGGAGCTGCCTTGTAGGCAACTAACTGCTTTTTTCTTACTGCTTTGAGGATTCTCTCTTTGACTTTAAGGTTCAGCATTTTAATTATGATGATGTGTTTTGGTGTAAGCCTCTTTGGGTTCATCTTGTTTGGGACTCCCTGTGCTTTCTGGATCTATATGTGTATTTTCTTTGCCACATTAGGAAAGCTTTCAGTCATAATTTCTTCAACTATGTCCTCATATGAGGTGAATGTTGTTATTCTTGATGTTGTCCCAGAAGTTCCTTAAAGTGTCCTCATTTTTAAAATTTAGTTTTCTTTTTGCTGTTCTGATTAAGTATTTTCTGCTACTTTGTCTTCCAAATCACTGTTTCACTCCTCTGCTTCATCTAATCTGCTGTTGATTCCTTCTACTGTATTCTTAATTTCACTTATTGTATTTTTCATTTCTGACTGGTTCTTTTTTATGGTTTCTATATCTTTTTTAAAAAATATATATATATATTTACTATCTCTTGTTGAAGTTCTCACTATGTTCTTTGGACATTCTTATAAATAATGTTTTGAATTCTCTATTGGGTAGATTGCTTGCCTCTGTTTTTTTTGTTCTTTTTCTGGGGATTTCTCCTGTTCTTCATTTGGAACATAACTTTTGTTTCCTCATTTTGGCTGACTCTATGTATTTGTTTTTATGTATTAGATAGATATGCTATGCCTCCCAGCCTTGGCAGGGTGGCCTTATGTAGTAGGTGTCCTGTGGGTCCCAGTGGTGCAGTGTCTCTGATCACTTGAGCTGGGTATTCCAGGTGTGTCCCTTTTGTGGGTTGTGTGTGTCTTCCTGCTGTAGTTGAGCCTTGATTGCCATTGACACATCAGTGGGTGGGATTGACCCTTAAAAGGACTGACAGTGAGGAATGTCCACACCCTCAACATTCGAGCTGCTGTATGTGGGTTGATGCCACAGAATTGTATTCACCCAAGTGGCCTCAGGTGCCTGCTGAGACAACCCTTTGGGTGTGCTGCTTGTAGGGCTAATAGGATAGTACTCTGTTGCGGTCTGAAGCTGTTCTCCAACTTATGTTGGTTCTGGGGCCTCTTGGGAGGGACTCATAGTACTAATTAAGATGTCACAGTACCCATCTTTTAAAATTTGAAATTATTTTTCCACATTTTTGAGCATAATTGAGAAATAAAAGCTGTATGTATTTAAGGTATACGTGATGATTTGGTATACCTATACATTGTGAAGTAATTACCACAATCGAGTTGATTAACACATCTATTACCTCACATATTTACTCCTTCTTATTGTGCTGGTAATAACACTTAAGAACTACTCTCTTAGCAATTTTCAAGTATACAATATAGTATTATTAACTATAGCTACCATGTTATACATCAGATCTCCAGAACTTATTCATCTTACAAACTGAAAATTTTTACCCTTTGACCCAAATCTCCCCATTTCTCCCACTTCCATAGCTTCTGGTAATCACTATTCTATTCTCTGCTCTGTGAGTTCAATTCTTTTAGATTCCACACAACTGATATCGTACAGTATTTGTATTTTTGTGTCTGGCTTACAGCTCTTATAGAAGATGATAATTTTTCAAAAAAATAAAAATAGAATTATGTGACCTAGTAATCCCATTTCTGGGAATGTATCCAAAGGAAATGAGATCAATATTTTGAAGTGATATCTGCACTCCCATGTTCATTGCAACATTATTCACAATAACCAAGATATGGAAACAACTTAAGTGTCCATTGATTGATGAATGGATAAAGAAAATGTGGCATGTATGTATATATATATATAATGAAATGCTTCAGCCATTTTAAAAAATAAGGAAATCCTGCCATTTAGGATAGCACACATGAACCTAGGGGCCATTATGCTAAGTGAAATAATGTCATTAATTATTAATCAATCCTTCCTCCTCCCCACCTCTTTTTGTTTTCCCTCCTTTCTATTCTTGTATCACCTGTGCAAATCTCTATGATTTCACATTCAAATGTTTCCTATTTGCATTACTAGTCCCTCAGTGTGTGATTATGAAGGGCATGGATTCTGTCTTATGCATGTTTGCTACCTGTTTCTCATGTAATAATTGTCACATATCAAGTATTCATTCACTAACATCAGAATGAATAAAAATAAAATCCAAAGAAGTATTTGCTACCTGGTTGTAGATTGATACATTTATTGCTGTGTGTCTACAAAGACTAAATATTTTGAAGCCTGGCTACTACTCTTATATTTTCTTGTGTAATTATTGGAAAAAAATGGGAGAAACTTTCCTATGAGAACATTGTAGAAAATAAGGTATTTGGTAACTCTAAAAAATTAGAACTTAAAAAAATCTATAAGTATGTCATATATTAAAATTCTTCTTGTATGGTATTAAAGAGGTTGATATATCCAACAATTTTTGGATAAGTAGACCAACCAAATACCTCATGAGGGATGTTTACCAGTACTTGAGTCAGAGGACACAGCAAATTTAAATCTTCTGATTCCATCCAATTTCATCTGATCAAATCTTTTTTGCCTCTACCAAATTATAGAGTTGATCAAGTCATTGCTAGAAGAAGGCTGTTATAAAAACTTATGTCATTGATCGGACTCCAATATGTCAAACCAGTGATCCTTAAGGCTAATTCAGCTGATGTGGCTCACTAGTTAGGCAAGAGTATAATATAATAAGAAGAATCCTAACAGATCAAGGTTTATAACAAAGACGTCTCTACCATTTCTCTGCTAGTTACCACTGTGTAACTTTGGAAAATTACTTAAACTTCCTCAGTCTCAAGTTCCTCATCTGTAAAATGGATATTATAATGCCTATCCTGTAAGGTTGTTAGAAAGATAATAGACAACATCTAAACCATGTGTGGCATAGTGGGGACTACGTAAATGGTATTTTTTATTATTACCTTTTATATATCTGCCTATGCACCTCTGAAATTATTAATGTCAAAGAGGATAATCCATAATCTTCTACCATAATATCTGAATAAGTGTCAATATAATAGTCATTCTTGAATAGGATTTTCTGCCTGAAGCGTCATGAAATAGCCCACAAATTGCATTGCTCTTACAATAGAAGATTGAAATATCAAAAGAAGAAATTAAAATTTATTCAAATAAAATTAATTGGAAAAATATTTCTTCTAAGTTATTTATAAATGAATCAGTTCAAAATTAGAAATTGAATAATCTTTGAACATTTAGGTCCATTTTCAAGGTAAAATTGCAGAGTTTGCAATGTTCAGCTACATATCTGATTGGCTAGTCACTCTGGGCTGCTTTGTAATGCTGATGGATACACAGGAGGGTCACACACAATAGGCATAAACTCCTTTGTAATACTCTAATAAAAATAGCATGTATAAACCCCAAGGCTCCTTATTTGAAAGCACCATATTTTAACAATCATATTAAAATATTGGATTGTTGGAAAAGTCATGATGTATTTTTTCTGTTTTTCTTTGCAAAAATGCATCATGACTTTTCCGACCCAATATATATACTCATCTGTGTGTGTGTGTGTGTGTGTGTGTGTGTGTGTGTGTGTGTGTAGTCACTGTACAACATTTCCAAGTGCATTTTGATTAAGGCTTTTGCCTCTCAAGAAATGACTTACTATTGAAGTTTTAAAAATTTAAAGTATGCATAATATATATATATATAGAGATATATATAGAGAGAGAGAGAGAGAGAGAGAGAGAGAGAGAGAGAGAGACAACAACCTGAGCTTACTACAGCATTTGCTAAACTTTTCATTGTNCCAACGCTGTCACCAGCAACTCATGGCAGCCCAGCTCCAGGTCGAGCTGTTGTTCACCATCTTAGCTGTAGAGGATGCAGGGTCACTGGCCCTCATGTGGGATCAAAACCAGGGCCCTGCTGCTCAGAGACGGCTCTCCCAAGCCAACTCTTAACCAACATACCACACAGCCAGCCCAGAATTTCCTTTTATATGTCTGTATAATATTATGCATAATATATATATATATATATATATATATATATATATATATATATATAGAGAGAGAGAGAGAGAGAGAGAGAGAGAGAGAGAGAGACAACAACCTGAGCTTACTACAGCATTTGCTAAACTTTTCATTGTAAGACATTATCAGAGGAAAAACTGTATACAAACCAGAGGCTTTTTTCCAGTCTCCTTTAACAGTGAACAAATATTTTCTATATAAGCAGTTATGAAATATGGAAAGATGCAGGCTATAAATGAAGAAGTCTTTCTTCTTTAGTAGAATAGGGCTATTCATAGTCTCGGTTTGGAAACCTTTGTGCTTAGTTTGTGAGGTTAGGAAGAAGTAGCTCTTTTTTTTTTTTTTGATGGTGGGGAGGGGGTTCTCCTAATGGTCTTTTTCTCCAAACTATTCCAACTACTCATTATAAATATTTTGCCAGGTAGTGACAAACATTTTTACACTAGCCCCTGTGTTTGCTGTGTAAATCATTGACAAATCCATGTGTTTAAAGATTAGACTCCACCAGTTGTTGAGTTGCATAAATTTCCTGAGCTGTGTCTTTGTATATTAAAGATGAGTATATATTCCTAAAGAATTGAAAATGAAGTATATTCAGTATGTACCCAAGTAAAATTCTCATTAACAATATAGGAAACAGGTGCTCAGATGAAAAATGGAAAAATAAATCCATTCCTGAGTAAAACTGCATAACATTACAAATGCAAAGAATTAGTTTTATCAACATGTATGTGGATGTGTCATTATCTGAGGTATTGAAGAACATTTATTTCTAAAACTCTTAAAGACTGATGATTCCTAGTTTTCAAAATTTATAAACTTTATACCACAAGTTAAAATGTCTATCTAAAATGACTAATACTAAAATAAAATGCCATTTTAACTCAATTTTCATTATATACTAAGAACACTGCTTTCAATGTATCTTTTTTTTAAAGTTTATAGGGGTGACAGTTGTTAGCAAAGTTACATAGGTTTAAGGTGTACAATTCTGTAATACATCATCTACATATTATATAGTGTGTTCACCACCCAGAGTCAGTTCTCCTTCCATCATCATATATTTTAAAAAATAATAACAATAATTCTGGGGAAAAACATAAAGAAAATAAGAGGCTATTGCTCTACTTCTCAAGCTCAAACAAAGGACAGACTCAGGCTTCTCTCTAACAGGAAAGGCAAGTATCCGGCGGCCTCTTTCCTCCTAGGATCCATGACAGATATCTGTACATTTTACATTATGCTTTATGATTGCTTTAACAATCTCAGCATATACCTTTATTAGTTTTCTCTTGCTGCTAATTACAAATTCTCATATAGTGGCTCAAAACAACGTAAGTATACTATCTTACACTTCTTATGTCAGGAATCTGACACAGGTCTCCCTGGGATAGTAATGAGATATTGGCAGGACTGCCTTCCTTCTGGAATCAGTGTCCTTGTCTTTTCCAGCCTGTAGAGGCTTCCCACACTCCTTGGCTCATGACCCTCTTTTTTCCCTTTCAGAGCCAGCAATGGCAGGTTCAGTCCTTCCCATGAGCACCACTCTGGAATTTTCTTTTTTTCTCCCTTTTCCTTTTTTAAGGACCCTTCAGACTGTATTGTGTGCACCTGCATAATCCAGTATAATTTCCCTATTTTAAGGTTATCTCATTTTCAACCTAATTTCTTTTGTAACCTTAATCTCTCCTCCCCTCCTCCCACCATTTAACATAACATATTCACAAGTTCTGGGACTTAAGATGGTAGCATCTTTGGGGGGGGGGCATTATTCTGTCTACCACAATATCCTGAAATTTTCACAATCTATTTACAGTTTATATTGTACAACTTCACACAAAATGTAGGATCTTTGCCACAGAACAGGCTCATTTACCCCACCACAGCACTGTCCTTTATACTCTAGTTGACAAACATTACATATATTATAAACCTCAGGATAGTGTTTTAACTTTAGCTTTAAATATTGGTATGTATATTTTTTTAAATAGGAGAAAAATAATTTTGTATTTATCTGCATATTTGCCTTTTCTTATGTTTTTAATTCCTTCCTGATAATCTGAGTTTTCTTTTGGTATAATTTCCTTTAAACTAGAAGAACTCTCTTTAGAAAATTTAGCAAAACCTTTCTTAGTTTTCTTTTATCTGAAAATGTCTTTGATTCACCTTCATTCTTTAGGTATAGAATTCTGGGTTAGCAGTTTTTGCCTTCCTTTTTCAGCTTTTTAAATATTGTCCCCCCCTGTTCTAGACTCCATAATTTATGATGAAAAGGCAGCAATGATTTTAATTGCTGTTTCCATGTATGTAATGTGCTATTTTGTCCCACATGTATATGAGGTCCTATTAATCAATTTCTTTTTTTTTCATTTTTTTCAGATAATTTTTATTGATCTACAAGTTGACTTACTCTTTCTTCTGTTGTCAGGGTTATACAGAGAATTTAGGAATTCTGATCCCTGGTTCTGTCCTTTTAGAATTCTCTCTTCACTTTCCATCAGCTCTAGTTGCCCTAAATACTGTCAATTTTTTTTTTTTTGCAAATCAGAATTATTTAGATTTTTCAGAGTCTTCACCACTCCATATTACAACATAGTAATAACAGATGATAGATAGAATGGTGGATAGATAGATAGATAGACAGATAGACAGATAGACAGATTTACTCTCCTGGTCCTTTCTTCCAGGTTTTTACTCTTTTCCAGAATCTGCCTTTATTTTTTTTTCACTCCCAGAATTGCAGGATAGTTTTTCATTTTACTTTATATAAAGTTATAGTTGTTCATTTCAAGAGGGTTGATATATGTATTAGTCTGCTAGGGCTGTCTTAACAAAGTACCACAGACTGGGTAAAAATATAGATTAATTTTCCCATAACTCTGGAGGCTAGAAGTCTTAGAGCAAAGTGTCAACAGGATTGTTTTTTTTTGAGACCAATCTCCTCAGCTTGTAGATGATTGTCTTGTTCTTCTGTCTTCACACAGTCTCCCCTCTATACCTAGTTTAACTTTATTACCTCTTTAAATATCCTATCTATCTCCAAACACAGTCATGTTTTGAGATATTAGTGGTTAGAACTTTAACATATGAATCTTGAGAGAACACAGTTCAGCTCATAACAGTATATAAGGAAAGTTTTAGTCATACCAGACTGAAACTCAGCCATGGAAATTAGAGACACTGGAAGGGATAAATTTTTCCTCTGAATTCTTTAGTCTCAGACTTCTCTTCAATATATTTTACAAGCCCCCATTACTAATAAACTCATGTTGGCATGCAAGATGAAACAGATTTTCCATCCCTGTTCCTATATGCCAACAATATCTACAATGTCAAGTACAATGTTAATTTCTAAAATTAAGTCTTTGTTGCTGCCTAAGTGCAGTCTACCCAAACCCAGTAAATATCAATATCACAAACATGAGCTTATGCTCTCCATTATGCCTCATGTCCAATAACCAATTTTTGTTTAGTTTATCTTCACAATATCTCTTGGGCCTGTTCCTGCCTCTGAACTGAAGCATAAAACATATAATGTCATAGTTCACTGTTCTTTATCTAAAATTTACCAGTGGCTCTCAATTTCACTCTAATCAGAGCCAAAATCCTTACAGTGCTCAAGCTTGTAAACACAGGTTATACTATTTTAACTATATCACATATTTACATATTATGTGTTGTTTTGTTTTGCTGCCTATCATCCCCAAATAGAAACTACACAAGACAGTTCTTTTCTTTTCTGTTCTTTGCAAAATCTGAAAGCCTAGACTACAATGTAGAACCTGATAGATGGTTAAATGTATTCGTTGAATTAATCTAAATGAGCACATTATTTAGCTTCTGATTGTTTTTCTCCTGTTGAAATGATGTTATTAGAGAACAATAACTCAGAAAAACCCACTAACAAAATACAAGATGTTAACCATTCTTTTTAAAAAAGTACTTATCATATGTTTAGAAATCCTTTTTTAAAGTATTTGTGAGGCTTTACACTGCTTTATATTTCATGATTATAGGCAATATAAATAGTACTGTGTTCTAAAACTATTTCCTAAAATCCTCACCTATTAGTTGTTCATGTTTTGTGAGACTCCAGTATAAACCCTTTCAAAAATCTAAATCATGGTAATTAATTGATGACAAGTAAATTCTGTCATCAATTTTGAAACTAGTTCTTGAACCTATTTCTTCCTCATATAGTTCCCTGTAAAATGTTGTGAATATGAACTATTGCCATGGAAATAAGCTGTTATCTCCTGGGCAGCCTCATTTATGGCGTTTTTTGTTTTCTACCCATGTGTATAACACCATCACTATAAGTCTCCACATCAAAGAGTTAAAAAAGTACACATCTGTGTATCTATTCAGTCGATGATATTTTACCATTCTCTCTCACTGTAGTCTTTCATATGAACCTATTAAAAAAAAAAACACAAAAAAACACTTAGATGTACCCCAGAGAAGCAGCTAGCTATGAGGAAAATAAACTCACAGAGGACAATTTAAAAATAATTTTTTTCCAGCTTCCTAGTTTAAAAATACCATGCTTGTTGAAACTTGCAATGATTAAAAATAGCCCTTAAGTAGAGAGATTGTGTGTTTTTAAGATCTGTTTATCTGAGATTTTATGTCAAAAATATTTAAGAATCAAAGTTCATATTTCACCAGTAACATCTTATAAGTCTTCAGAGTAAACTACCCCCACCTTCACCC
Organism: Hipposideros armiger; assembly: GCF_001890085.2. Lineage (NCBI taxonomy): Eukaryota > Metazoa > Chordata > Mammalia > Chiroptera > Hipposideridae > Hipposideros > Hipposideros armiger. Next base: position 232,681 of record NW_017731637.1, on the reverse strand, counting down.
CCACATAAATACAGTATTAACCACTTCCTGGATATGCCATGTTGGTTCAGGGTTCAGCTTTATTTTGAAAAAGAATAATTCATCTTAGAAGTTTTCCTATAAAAAACTTGGCAGAAACTCAAAGCCAGTGTTCTTTTCCTCAGCTGTCCTTTACGGGTGAATGTGTGGTAGTGAAATCCTTGTTCATGAAATGTTGGTATAAAATATAAATGAAAATTTAAATGAATAGTTTTAAGGTTGATTGATTTGCAACTTTATGATTCAAAGTTTTAATTGAATTTAGAAATTAAGAGGCTTTTTAGTAGTTTTTTAATAGGAATTTGTAGTAGTATGATAGAGATATATCTCTACATTCCTTCATAGAAAAGCCACTCCTTAATCAAATACATTCACCAATTTAAAGGTTTTCTAGTTATTTTTCTCCAATACCAGGAAGTACTCACTCTTATGAACTTGTTCATCTTCCTACTTGTAATTCTTATATTTTTGAAAAATAAGTAAAACCTCCTTAGACCCTGAAGGTAAAGTGATAGCCCAAGCATTACCCAACCTAAGAGATTTTCAGGAAGTCACAGCAACCACAGAAGGTAATTCCTCTGGGTGGGGGTGGAAATTAAGATATATTTTAACAATATTTGTTCTCTGCTTTCGATTTGCTGCTAAAAGAGAAAAAAGTTATCATGTTCCTGTTACTCTTTAAAATGTACACAAAAACAATATATTTCATTCTAGCAAAGGTTTATCAAGTTGAGAAGTTCTTAAGGACATGCCAGAAGCCTATGTGTAAAAAATTAATTGGAAGTCTAAGGCATGCCTTTGACTCCTGAGAAGGGGTGGGGCATTGAGCTACATTCCCACAGCTTCTCTGAGCCACTTTGCTGAATCTCTCATATTTTGGCAGGGATAGTTCCTAGCCAGCAACTCAATTCTTGCCACAGTCAAACCTTTACTTACAGTTATAAGAGGGGAAAGACAGACAGTTTTCGTATTTGCCAATTCTGGATAATTACCAAGATCACATTGCAACAGGCAGATTTCCCAAGTGTTGTGTGGCAAAACTGTCTATAATGTTATGATCCAGTGAATAATAATTTCTTATAAAGTCAGGTGCAATGTCTGGGATAAATAATACATGATTGAATTTAGTAAACGCACTTCTCATTACAGGGTTGCAAGTGAATATAGAAATAGTTGCAAATTGCTTTGAGCTGCATAATGTTTCAATGCAGATAAGTGCATTGGGAAGCGGGGTGGGAGGAAGGAAAGAACTAATATTTTTGTACCTGGTACTATGGTAGCACTTCTAATACTTTGTCTCATTTTATTCTTAAAAAAAAAAGAAAAAAAAGAGCAGCTATTTGTATAATCTTCATTTTAAAAACAAGCCTTTCTGGCTCTGGAGCCTATACCCTTCAGATAATGCAACATTAATTTCTCTGTGAAACAGAAAATTCCTGTATTCATTTGCAACCCAAGCTAAAAGGAGTTACCTTGTTAGTTTTCCTATAGGTCTGTATATTGGCACAGGCAATACACATGCCTAGCCTGGAAATGACACGTCTTTCTTAGCTCTGGCAGCATTAGGTGGTCCAGCCATATTCAGGCTAAGATCCCAGGAAAACGGTGGACATGTCTGGAAGTTAGACATCGACAAGTGCTTCCAGGTTTAGACCATGAGACTGCTGAAAATTCTTTGGGACACTGAGAACTGTTTTAGGAGAGGAGCGACAAGAATCACTTTTTTTTTTTTTTTGCTTTCATTCATTTATTTATGTGAGCATACACATATGTCTTTATTCAGTAAACAAATATTTTTTGTGCACCTACATGTGCCAGGCAGTGTTAGGCATTGAATATGACAAGTATAGTTCCTGCCCTTATATAACTAGTTGTCCAGTGGGAGAGAATACTATAAAAAATCATTACCCAAATAAGTGTATCAGTGCAGTCTCTGAAAAGTATAATGAAGGACAACGTGGGGAGCTATATAACAATGCCAGCAGGCAATCTGGACTCATCCAGATGATCCAGGTAGACTGACTGAGGAATAAGACGTAAAGAGGTAGAGGAGCAGTGGGGGTATGGACAGCATTGCAGAAAAGGGAGCACTTCTGTGATGGGGAGAGACCAGGGGAATTGGAGCACAGAGGCCGATATGACGAGTGGTATGACAAACTGGAGACTGGTAGGCAGGAGTCAGATCCTCATTAAGAATTTTAGTTTTTAATCCTAAAATCTGCAAAACGCTTTGAAAAGCCTTTAAGCAGGAAATTGCCATGATTAAATGTGTGTTTTGAAAAGATCACTTTAGGTGCTGTGTATAGAGTAGGGAAAATAACTGAAGATTTTTCAGACAAGCAATGGCGGTAGCTTAGGCTAGAGAGTGATGGGGATAGAGAGAAATATAAGATGCAGGAAAAATCAGACTTCTCAATGATGCTTGAATATGTGGAGTGAGGGGAAAGGTGCATGGGGGTGAACCTAGGCACTTCCTAAATAAGAGTCGAAACTGAGGTGAAAATCGTAACTGCTTTGTCACTTATCTTCTCGTCTTCCTGAGCACATCTTCCTTTTAGAAGGGGAAATTGCTCCGTAAGTTTTATATTCAATAAGTGATTCCTCTACTTAACCCCCTAGAATTTCTGCCCTGTCTGGAAGGTTTAAGAAAAGCTACACTAAACTAAACTACAAAACAAAGCACACAAGGGTTTTTTTTGGGGGGGTTTTTTTTCCTGTCTGGCTTCTCTTTTTTTCCCCCCTTGATAGATGTCCAAGCCACTATGTCTCATCCCACAGAAAATTACTCTTCTCCCTCAATCCTTTAAACTTGACACATTCTTTTAATTCCCTGTAGAAAACACCAAGTAAGAAGGCTTAGAGGATAAGCAGTGTAAATACTCATTTCTTTTGGAAGGGGCTATTTTTTCCCTTCAAGGTTGTTAGTTATCTAGATCATGAGAAACAGGATCTGCAACAATCTTGGGGACTCATAAGACCAGGAGAAAGAAAAGAAACCTCGCTTGAGTACAGATCCAGGACTTTGGAACTCAATGCTTACGTTTTATTTCTTCCAAATTTTAGAAGTTGATTAAACTGGTATCATTGATTTAATTGTCTGCATGAAAAGAGAGCAGAATGGTCCAAGATGATGTGGCGATACTGCCAGCATCCAGAATCTGTAATTACTGAGTTAGGATTTTAGCCCTGCAACTTTGACTTCACTTGGGGTTGACTTCAGTCCTGGGCTCCAGCTTCTGACCTCGCAGACCCAGTCAGGACCATGTCTGATAGGGAGATACCTCTGCCTCTGCTGCTAATGAGTTTTGTGGCCCTGAAAATTTATCTGAACACCATGGACTTCAATTTCCTGGTTATAAAACAAAGAGGTGAGGCTTGATGATTGTTGCAATACTTTCCACCCCTAATTTTCTATGAAAAATACAAATAGTGGTGTGACGCAGTGTCAGATCAAAGTGTATGTGTATGCTTTTTTAAATTCAATGTTTTCAACCACGTGCATCACAAATGTTAGGGGAAAAAACCTCATGTATTTCTTTTTTTCTTTGAGGAATAAAAGCAGATAAATCATAAGCCAGGCATTTGCAATTTTAAGATCCTAGGCATTTGAGATGTTTGCTAATACTCAGGCCATATTTTTCACCGCCTCCCATCCATTTCAGCCCCTTGCTTATCTCTAGACTTTCATCTTCCTGGGCCATTAAGTTCTCCAAATCTCCCTTTTGTAGAACCTCTCCGGGGATAACCCATTGAGGAAGTGCTCCCAAATCAAATCTGAGCAGTCCTCCCATGCTCCTAAATGTAACCTTAGCTGGGAGGAAAGGAATCTGATTTCCTGTTAAAAAATACTACATACAAAGATGTCACTGACTGATAGACTGAATTACTCTTGTTATTTACATTTTAAAACAGGAGACGTTAACACCAGAGGAGTGCTTACTGATTGGATGAGAAGGAGAAATGTGTGAGAGCTGGTCTCACTGCCTAAAAAGAGATCTTTACCTCCACCTCACAGCCTAAGAACAGTGAGTTCTTTGACTGGACCCTCCATTTCTGAAATATAACAGATCCCATTGTTTAATCTCTTTTAGCACTATGAGGAAGGGACATGATAAAGGGGAACAAGGACTGTAAATCCCTTGCACGAAGTAACATGGGAGGGTAGAAACAGGAAGACATACGAGAATCATTAATCCACTGTCTACTTATCACAAGAGAAGGGCAGACAGGGAAATAGGTACAATCAGTCACTCCCTTGGGAATAGACATTGTGTCAACAGCCACTGAAACAACAAATTACTGTTATTCACATCCAGTACTCAGCGTGATCCTTTTAGAGATTTCTCGAGAATTTTCAAAATATATCTATAAGTCTATAGTTTGAAAAGCACTGGCGCTCTATTGTCAAAAGTAGACACTAACTACATGAGGCTGTTAAGCAACTGAAGTGCAGTTTGTCCAAATTGACATATAATCTAAGGTTAAGTATACACCAGATTTCCAAGGCTTGGTACAAAAAGAATTGAAAAAAACATTAATGAATTTTAAATTATTTATACCTCAAAATAAGATTATACATCTGTTAGATTAAATGAAATTTCTTTAAAAATTAATTTTGCCTGTTTTTTTCCCTTTAATAATATGTATATTAGAAAATTTTAAATTATACATATGGCTCACATTGTATTTCTTGGAGAGTACTGAATTAGACTGAGGAAAATAAATTTGTTTTACTGAGCAAGTTAAATAAGCCAAAATTTAAGGCAAACCATATGTAAAGAAATACAGGAAGTTACTCAGTTTAAATCTTTTTACAAACTACCAATTTCTTTCTTAAACATGTTTATTACATCTTACTGTAAGACTCATATCTGGAATAGCAAGAAAAACGGACTTTGAATTAATCAACACTTGGGTTGATTAACCCAAGTGTTAACATCCACTTATACTAGAAACTTAATCCTCAGGGAAAAAAACTTAAATATTCCAGAATTTAGTAAACTTTAAGCTAGAATCAGGGCTCTGTTATTTCCATAATTAATCAATGAATTATATCAAATTGAAAAAAACAATCATCAGGCCGGCCGAGTGGCGCGTTGGTTAAGAGCTGGCTTGGGATGTCAGCTCTGTGCAGTAGGGCCCCGGTTCAGATCCCACATGATGGCCAGTGACACCGCCCTCTACAGCTAAGATGGTGAACAACAGCTCGACCTGGAGCTGGGCTGCCGTGAGTCACCGGCGATGGCGTAGGCTGTAGCCCCTGCTGCAGTGGGCTGCCATAAGCAACCGTGTTTGGCAGGCAGCCAGTGTGAGCAGCCAGTAGCTGGTGTGAGCTGCCAAGATCTGCCATGAGCGGCCATCCGGAGGCTGGCGACCAATCTGCTTCACCCAGGAAGAGCACAATGATAATACCAACATAGGACAGTGAAGCAACATTCTCCACAACTAGACTGAAGAACAAAAGGACAGCAACTTGTCTGTTCCCCTTCCCCAGATTCCCCAACACTGTTCCCCTCCCCCAATTCCCCAATAAAATCTTAAAAAAAAAATTATCATTTGAATGTCACTGAAACATTTGTGTAATATCTAACATTTTCAAAGTACTATTGCTTACACTATTAGAATATGGACTCTTAGAATATGATGTCTGACAATTAAGTTTGAGAACTTGTCACAACAATGTTGCTAACCTTTTCTGATATCAGAGGGATTATTTATTATGAATTTGTTCCAACTGAACAAACAGTAAACCAAGTTTACTATTTGAAAGTGCTGAAAAGTCTGCGTGAAAAAGTTAGAAGACCTGAACTTTTCACTAACAATTAATGGCTCTTGCAACACAACAATGCACCAGGTCATGTGGCACTGTCTGTGAGGGAGTTTTTAGCCAGTAAACAAATAACTGTATTGGAACACTCTCCCTATTCACCTGATCTGGCCCCAATGACTTCTTTCTTTACCCAAAGATAAAGGAAATATTGAAAGGAAGACATTTTGATGACATTCAGGACATTAAGGGTAATACGATGACAGCTCTGATGGCCATTCCAGAAAAAGAGTTCCAAAATTGCTTTGAAGGGTGGGCTAGGTGCTGGCATCAGTGCATAGCTTCCCAAGGGGAGTGCTTCAAAGGTGACCATAGTGATATTCATCAATGAGGTATGTAGCACTTTTTCTAGGATGAGTTCATGAGCATAATTGTCTGATCTCATATGCTGCAAAGAAGTTCTTCTGTTTGAAACATCTATTACTATGATCACCCATTTAATATGATATTAAGATAATTGATGTAATATGTTATTTTTATTTGTAAATTTGCACAATGCAACAAAAGAAGGTTTAGAAACTGAGCAGCAATAATAGACCTCTAGTAAAAAAACGTAACTTTTAATAAAAGATGTGTGGTGCTGTTTTATCTAAACTAATTCTGTGTGACCTTTTAGAACACTGACTTGAGATTCAGGTGTTCACAATAGACTGTTTTATGGTTATTTTGTGAGGAGGATTTTTATATAAAATGTCATTTTAGAGTATAAAATCAATCTTAACCTGGTATAAGAAAGAACAGCTAATTACATACTTTACAGCATTGTACAGAGTTTAGAAATTTATTTCTCTGTATGTTACCTTGATATAAATGTCATAATCTATCATTCTCTTCAAAAATTCTTTGTCTTTATTTACTTTTTTCCTGCTCTAAACTGAATGTTTTTGTCCCCCCCCCACCCCCCACCCCCTGAAATTCTTATGTGGAAACCTAATCCCCAATGTGATGGTGTTTGGAGGTGGGGTCTTTAGGAGGTAATTAGGACATAATGGTGAAGCCCTCAAGAATGGGATTAGTGTCCTTATAAGAAGGGACCCCTTTTGCCATGTGAGATTATAAGGAAAAGACTGCTGTCTGTGAAATGGGAACTGGGGCCTCACCAGACAACTGATCTGCTGCCGTCTTGATCTTGGACTTTTCAGCTTCCAGAACTGTAAAAAATAAATGTTTGTTATTTATAAACCATGCAATCGATGGTATTCTCTTATAGCAGCCTGGATGGACTAAGAGAATTCTTTTGCTAACTGAAAATCTATAACTAATAAAATCAATAGCCACATACCTTCAGTCATACGGGTCTTTACCTTAGAGGTAAGAGAGATTCAAGACCAATAAAGATTAGTCATCAGCTAAAGTTTTTCTAACAGGAGAAGGGATAAATAACATGATTGGTAAGTAGAATGTATACTTTTAGTAGTATATTTAGCCAGGAATCCAACGAGAGTCAGAAATCAGTGTTAATTTGAAACAAAATTAAGTAGTCTTTTTCCATATATCATGGACATGTTTATTTATTGACAGCATACATTTTTTTCCTAATTTTTAGGACAGAGTAGTAAAGTCAGTTATATAATGTGCTATGTATTTTTTACTTTTTTTTTAGTGAGAATATCTCATTGTTTACACTTCTTTCTTTAGCCTTCGACCATATGTTTAGAGTTGGCCTCTTCTTCCATGCTACATAGCAAGATTAGAGCCATAAAATAATCCAGGTACAATTTTGAAAGCAGCAGATAAAGTATGTATTTCTGCTATTGCTATTCATATATTTATTCATTCATTATGAAATATGTATTTCAAGAATCTTCTTTGTGCCAGAAACTCCGTGAAGCATTGTCAGTGCAGAGAGAAATAATATTAAATTGGTATGGGGTATACAGAGATAAATATATCAATAAAGACTTAACTTTAATGCTATGTATTATAATTGATGCTGATATATGTATATAGAGAGACTACCCACCACTGTGAAAAATATTTCTTTCTCAGAATGACAGCAGACCAGAGAAGAAGGTTAATGTACAGTGATTGGAGTGGTTGAATGAGGAGGAGGCAGTATTTGGGACAGAGGGCTACTGCAGCTCAGAATGTATGTATGAAGGGAGGGAAGGTGAATAAAGAAAGAAGATATAATTTCTCATTCTCTAGTTGCTTCACATACAAAGTTTTGTATCCCTCACTCAGTAATTCTACAGTGATTACTGATTATCAATAACTTTATTGTTAAATATTAATTTTATACTCTTCACAAGGACAAGACTATCTGTATTTTATACTTACTTGACATCTCTCCGATGTAATTGACAGATCCTTATTACGTTTTGTATTCCCTTCAAATCTGGGTGTTGGGCCATATCGGGATACTTACATTTATACCAGAAGGTATTATCACATCTTATATAATGAGGGAATGTTCCAGATCCTCAACTCAAAAAAATATTCTCAATCTTTAAATATTTAACTACCTTTTGAGGTTAATATTGCAGTGCCAATGTGGAAAACAGCCTCAAAATAGTTTCCCCATATTTCCCTGCCCAGTGTTTTAAGCCTCCACAATATCTGGGCAGGAAAATTTCTGTTTCAGACTTAGCTCCAGTTGGAGGAGGATATTTCCTACTTTGGGCAGACTTGTAACTTACACAGACATGACAAAAGGTTACTGTGGTAAAAATGAAATAGCGAGAATATGTCAATCCCAAGAAATTGCGCCATAAAGGCTTCTCTAGACCTTTGCTAAATGAGAAACCTATTTTCAGCATACTGAGATTGCTTGGTTGCCATTTATTTATATGGATAAAGAAAAGGAAGTTTCTGTGCTACTCTTTGGACCTTTAACCTTTTCATTTTCAACTAACTAAATAAATGATGTGCTGGAAATTAGGACTTTCAATCCAAACATTATATGTTTTGTTTTGTGTTTTGTAATCTTACTGTTTTTAAATTCTGGGAACAGATATGAAAATATCCTTCTTTTCAATTCCTATTGTGACTTTTGAATTCCTTTGGGATTAGCAAATGAGGTACCCACAGAAGGGTCCAGAATATGTATCATGGTCTCACTGAATTTAGTAAAGGGAAAAAAGTTCAAACTGTCTCCAGCTTTCAACAATGTTTTGGGTAAAGTAAAATTATCCTGACAGAAATATAAGTAAATATTTTGACTATATTTCTCATATGTATGATGCACCCAAAATTGCATTATAAATGTTTGGAGGTGGCTAAATAGTTGCTCACAGTTGGCAATAATATGTCTGGATGATATGAAGCAGATAGGTTCTGTTTGCTCTCAAATGGACTTTCCAAAACTAGTGAAGAATTTAGCAAGAAATTCTTGAGCATTTGTAAACGTCCTCGTAGCTTCATTTATTTCTACTGGAAGTCTAGTTACCAAGAAAAAGAGGCTCTCTGTATAATTATCATTATCTTTATTATGCTAAAATTATAACTCTATTTACTATTAAGTATGGAAGCCTCATATCTGTTTAAACCAAGAAACTGAATCCCTATTTTAGGACAGAGAGGGCGCTGGTATTGAAGGTTGAGGGCACAAGGACTGCTTGCCTTTCCGCCTCCCTGAATCAGGATAGATCAGGAGACTCAGACAAATGACAGGAGTAGTGGAAAGGACCCAGTGTGGAAAGGTACAGTTCCTTCAATTCTGGCACCTAAGTCTCTGTCATTCACTATCTTTTATCATTTCTTAAATGCAAATGAAAAATTAAGGTGAACTAGTGAGCTGTAATTTTGTATGAGTCATTTTCATCTCAGAATTGGACCATTTCTAGTTTAATATAAGTAGCTCTAGAGGGACAGTCTTGGTGCTGCTGCTTGGAAAGTAGAAATGCAATTTTGGATATCCCCAGGTAGAAGGAGAATTAAAAGTCATTGGTTTACTGTCCATAGGACTGCCTGAATTATATTGTGATAATCATGGCAGGGGAGGTGGATAAGAATGGTTACTGGTGCTGGCATAAGAAACCTAGTAAAAATTGAACTCTTCCTATACACTGTGCTTATTATAGGATTTGCCTTGGATTTTGTAATCAGATTATATATGCGTAACTAACTCCTAAACGCTATGTTCACATCTTGTGATATTTAAAGATAACTATGGAAAATCTTTTAGAGACGATCCCTAATCTACAAACAGATTGTATTACAGAAGCTTATAACTTGATGAAATGCAGTTTGGTATATATTTATCTTTTGGAACAGAGTGTGATGCTCCAAAGTATTGAGAGCTCCAATCAAAACATACAAGTTGCTTTAGCCTATCAGTATGTTGTCTGTTCATGGTAACAAGAGAACAAAACTCTGAATCTACTTTTAAAATGCTTCAGTTTTATATGAGTAGTGAAAAATACTCCCTGTATAGAGAATAACAGTGATTTTAAAAAATAATTTTAGTTCATATGGAAGGTTTTTTAACATCAGTGTTTTCTTGCATGAATCCAACATTGGTCTTTTCTTCCCAATATTTGGACATCATCAATAGTTTTATATTCAAGGAAACAAGTTCTTCGATATTGGTTTACCGTTTTTTTTTAAAAACAATTTTTTCATCAGACATGGATACATCTCTGATTGCACAAAAGAGCAAGGTAGAGAAGGAAGAATATCACTGTTATCTTCTCTTACAGCCATAGCAAGAGGAGTAAAGAACACTGAAAACATGTTTGCCACTTCCTGGTCTTGCCCTTCCTTCACTGATTGTTGTGGAATGGAGCTACATTTCTCTGAAATGTTTTTCCTTGGCAACTTCTTTAAATACTCTGCCTCTGTGCTTCTTTAAAGATGTTTTTTTCTGAGACAAACTTGATTTTCAGCAGCTTCTAAGCACTGACATCTACTCTGGACTGAGACCGCCTTCTCACCCTCCACTCAAACATCACAGTGGACCTCCTAGGAACCTGCCTGGACTACTTCACATTAAGAAGAAGGAGCAGCTAATTTTGAAATTTCTGGAAATAAGCACAAAAATATAATGCATCCCTCTTCTTAGTGTTGAGGTTAATGACTTCAACCAGGCTTTTCTGTGGAACTTTCATAAATGATTAGTGCCTGACTAAGTAGGCCCATAAGCCTTGAACCATGTTCAACAGTTAATTCAATTGAGTAAGCATTCATTGACATCTCAGCGCCAAGCACTGGTGCTAGAGATTGAGTGATGACAAAAGGCAGACCCTTCTAAAATAGCTCACTGTAACCTATCATTAAAATGCAGGAGAAAAAGGAAAGAAGGGTAATTATAAATGTATGTTCAAAGTACAACACCAGTACTGAGAAAAAGAACAACTGAGTGGCCAGGAGAATTAGAAGCTGATTTGGAGGACCAAGAGGAATTCACTATGAGAAAATGAGAAGTGGATAATTCCAAGCAGAAATTAACAACAAATGCAAACCTAGAACAGTAAGAAAGGCCTAGACATGGTCAGAGCATTCTGAATGGTTTGTATGCCTGACATGTAGATATGCAAGGCTGGAAGAAAGGAAGGTCAAGGTAAAGGGCCTTGTAGACATGGCATACACCTGGGGTTTTTTTTCTGGAGACTATGAAATACTAGTACAGACTTTAAATAAAAAAAGAAACACAGTTAAATTTGCATTTTGCAAGACCCATCATCTCAGCAATATGGTATGTAGGAGAAGAGCTCAGAGGCTAATAGGCTTGGGCAGAAAATAGACCTATTTTTCTAGTTTAGTCCTGAGATAATGACATCTGATATTATGATAATATTTCATGCTATCTGAAGTAAGGAGTGGTGGTGAAATGATATAAGGATATGAATATAGGAGAAAGAGGCCAACTTGATAAGATTGTAATACATTGGAGGTTACTCATCCTGAATGTGCTTGTGATGTCAGCAAAATAGGGACATTTTAAAACTTTATAGGGGTAAAATTGACATACAATAAACCGTACATATTTAAAATGACACTTTGATAACTTTTTATAATATGTGTACACCTGTGAAAACATCACCACAGTTAATATAATGAACATATCTATCATCCTACAGGTTTCCTTTTGCCCTTTAATAATCTTTCTCTGCACACTGAGGCCCTTTTCAGACACATGCTGATGTGCTTTCTGTCACTGGGGATCAGTTTGTGTTTTCTGGAGTTTATATAAATGGAATTATACAACATTTGCTCTTTTTCCTCCAGCGTTTTTCATTCAGTGTAATTATTTTGAGATTCAACCGTGTGTGTACATTAATAGTTCATTCTTTTTTATTACTGAGTAATCTTTTGTAGTATGAATATACCACATTTTGTTTATCCATTCACTGGTTGATGGAAATTTGAATTGTGCTTGTTTTGGATATTACAACAAACCTATTATGACATTTGTATGTAAGTCTTTGAATGGACATATGCTTTCTTTTCTTGTGGATAAATGCCTGGGATTGAAATGAGTCTATTATATGGTCATTGTATGTTTAATTTTAAAAACTGCAAATTGTTTACAAAGTGACTAACCGTTTACATTCTAATGGACAATGTGTGAGAGTTCCGGTGTTTTCAAATTCCCACCAACACATATCATGGTTAGTCCTCTTTATTTTAGCCATTCTGATAGGTGTATAATGGTATTTCATTGTGGTTTTAATTTGCATTTCCCTACTGACAAGTGACAGGGAGTATCTTTCAAGTACGTATTTGCCATCTTCATATCTTTTTATGGTGTCTGTTCAAATCGTGAGCCCGTTTGTTTTAATTTGAGTTGTTTGCTTTCTTGTTATTATGCTTCGATAGTTGAATTACATATGGGCAGAGAGCACGAGAGTTAAAGAATATAGTTTTTTGAAGCCAGGGACTTTCTAGATCTTAACTTAGACCATTTGTGGATGGAGAGGAGTTGGTATCTCATCTAAGTAGATGTTGCGCCACTGTTGTGCCACTAAGCAATCTATGCACACAGGCAGATAAACGATGTTACAGCCCAAAATCATTATGAACTTATTAAGTTATTTGTATTGTGTGTCTTTAAAGTGGTCATTTTTCAAGAGTAAAAAATATCTGCTGATAATTTAAACTTACAAATATGATCAAACCAAGCAAACCTTTCGGTGGTCAAAGTTTATCTTGCGTTGGAGATTTCTATTGCATAACCCATCCCAGATGTCTTCTCTCAGATCAGTGTCCATATATCTTCCCCTGTATCCTTAGAGTTTTTCACTAAGGATATAGTACCGAACAAGATCAAGATTTCATTCCTATTATTTTTCCAGCCACCAAAGCTTTATTTTTTTTTTATCCCATTGCATGAAAGCCTTATTTCAACTAGGTAACAATTGTATATATGCTTAATGCCTTGCTTGCCTAAGCAATCTAAAATTTATGCCAATAAAAATATACACTTGCCAGAAAGCCCATAGGAATATTTATTTATAGCAGCTGACTGATATAGGAGATGTTTTATATATAGGACATTTTTTTTCAGAAAATCTTAAAGTTGTATCATATGGATAGCTAAATACCTATATATAGAATCCCCTCATTTCATACTTCCTTGACAATTTGATCTTCTTTATTTCTTCTTACTCATTGCCATTTATCATCAGTCCTTGTGACAAAATAAGTCAATAGAAAAATAGAGTCAGGAGGTGGAGGGAAATTGAACATGGAGTGGAAGGCAGGATTTTTCAAAATTATTTATGGACTTGAAATATATTTAGAGCACTCAAAATAGCAATTTTTATGTAAAGTATAGAACCAAAAGCTATATACTAGGCAACTACTAGAAAATCAGTGATTATTAATAGTATGGTTTGAGTTATGTACCGCAGAAAGATACATTAAGCTCCTAGCCCTCAGTACCTCAGAATTTGACTGTATTTGGCAAAAGGGTCATAACAGATGAAATTAGTTAAGATGAGGTCATACTGGAGTAGCATAGGCCCTTATTCCAATATGACTGGTGTCCTTACAAGAAGAGAGAAGATGATGTGAAGTGAGGCACATGGGGGAATGCCACATGATGACAGAGACACAGGTGAAATAAAGCAGCTGCAAGCCAAGGAATGTCAAGGGTTGACATCCACTATCAGAAAGTAGGAAGAGGCAAGAAAGGATTCTACCCAGAGTCTGAGAGGGAGTATGGCCCTGTCAACACCTTGATTTTAGACTTCAAGCCTCCAGAACTGTGAGATAAGTTTCTTTAGTTTTAAGTCAACCAGTTTGTGGCTCTTCGTTATGGCGACTAACAAAAAAAGCTAAAGCAATGAGCAAATGTGTTTTAATAAAACCTCAGAGATAATATGGAGATATAGTGTATATACAAAACCTTTAATATTCACAAGGATAACAGTACCTTGGGTTAGAAAAAAAAATCAGTGAAGTTCTTATTTGCACTCAATTGCTTTGTGTTGCAGGTGGAGCTCCTTTGAAGAATCCCTATTGGTGGTTGCAGGTCTAACTTTTCATGCACCATTTCCTCATGTACATAACTTCTTCCTTATTTTTTAATCATTCTTCCACATGCTTCATGATCCGTCCTGACACATTGAGATGTACATTAACTCAGGGAGCTGTCATAAGGATACACTGACCAGGATGTAGATAAGCAATGCTTGGACTCATGGCAAGTGGAAATCCTAAAAATGATGATGAGGGAGAAATGATGCATCCCTCATTTTTAAGACCATAACATAGGCTGTTTAAAAAACCAGGAGATAGGGAAGCCCATTATTCAGTAATCCTCATGAGAAATTGAGGCAGAGGGGATGGAGAGAAGGGCCAGCAGGGGAGAAACACTGCAAACAAATGGACATCAGTGATAATTAGATGAGTGAGGGAGGGAGAAAGAATGAAAAATGACACCCAGGAATAATTTCCTCTTAACAGGCACTTTCTTCATTATTCTTCTTTACTTTAAACAGTTGAAGGCAAAGACTAGCAGAGGTGTATGGAACCGGAATCTCCTTTGGCTCCATTATGTGTAATGTTTGGCTCTCCCCTCTGTTTCTGTACAAGTTGTAGCAGGTAGCACTCCTGGGTCAGTCACTGTGTGAGCTGTTTTCAAAACACATCATTTTTCTCACTCCATCATAGGCTAGTTAATTTTATTCCAACCTCAGTAGACAGATAATTAACAACTGAGTATTATTTTTTGCCCAGGAAATATGTTAGCCAAGATTGTCTAAGGATGTGTTGTCAGGGAGGCAAAGAGGTTAGAGAACATAAAATAAATTGATTTTCTTCTTGACCCTCAGGCTGGAGTTTAGAACGTATCTGTGTATAGGATATAACACATTCGAAACAAATATAACTCTTCACTTAAATTATTTATGTGTATAAATAGAGGATGCAGAAAAGATTCTGTTCTGTGATATCAACTGTTGATTCTGAAAAGAAGGTATAAAAGAGACCCTGTTCTTCAGGGTCTTGACCAATTTAGTATTTTCAGAAATAGTTGGTCTTGATATTATACTAAAAGACATAGGGAAGGGAAAAGAAAAGTAACTATATCCTTTTAACTCATAAGAACAATTAGTATCCATTCCCATTGTGTCTTTTTTTTTCAGGATCTTTGTCCAAATGGAAGATGGTACAGCAGAGTTTAGTCCTCTAAGCTAGCTAGTAGTCTTTCTAGGGGCCTCTGAGTAAGAGTGGATACCCTTTCTGAACATGCCACTCCTCGGTGCAGAAACTGTTGGTGACTTATCAGAGACTGGGAAACCAGCACATTGACAGCTAGCCAAGATCAGGACCAAACTTTCTTCACTTTTCCATCTACCACTCTCACCTATTATTCACCTATAGCCAACAGTCAAATGTTGGTTTCTTAAAAAATATATACTATTCTGCCTGTACATCAAGGTAGCCACCTAGAAATGATTTTTTCTCTATTTTTCATGATACTTTAAAACAATTTTTCATATATATCCTGAAGAGGGTGTTGATGAATACATGTGGAATTTCTACTAACTGCTGCCCTTTGTAATTTTCAAAGAACTAACAACATCTATTGACTCTACCTTCCCGCTACCTAAATTGGGTTTTGTTTGCCAAGTTCAATAGTTTAATGAATGCAATGTTGGGTTTATCACCTCCCACTGTATTTCCTTTGCCTTTGCATTTTCAACTTCCCATCGCTGCCCACTCATCATCCCGGCTCAGTTGCCAAACCAATTTTGAATTTAGGCCCAGAAATGATTTAAGAAGTTTAATCCTGCCCCCGCCTCACCAGCACCGTCAGATGGAGTCTAGTTGTCATCTTCCCTTCTGAATTTGTAGACATCAGAAGAGTGGTGCCCTAGTAACATGCTTTGAGCTAGTACTTGAATTTCAGTCTGAAAATCTCAGCTTAGTATATATGTCCAAGGGGAATAATCAGGTGATTTGATGACTTGATAGGGGATTCTTTGAACTTGATAGAGCCAAGGGGATTATTGGCCAATATAGTTTGTGGAGGACAAAATCTGAAGTTTATCAGTCTTTTTGACTAATCTCAAGCTTTTTAACCAATGTCTTCTCAGATATTATTAAACCTTCATTATTTTTTAACCTTTAATAGGGTTGATGAAAACTTAATTAGTTCACTAGTTATTGCTACTCCTTTACGCTTGAATTATTATCTTGTGAATGTAAATTTCTTATAGAAATCTTTTAAAATTAATTCCCTATTTGTGACATTATGTTAATTAAAATTAGGTAATGAAATATGTAAATATATATATAAGTTGGCATATCTGCAATATTCTGTGTCACGTTAAAAAAACTATTATATGTTGTATATGTGTATAAGACTATAAGTGATTGTACAAGTATCTGGACATATGTGTATATACACATATCCTTGTTTGTGTAAATATACTTGTATATACAATACTGATAATCTCTAACATTTATTGAACACATACTATGATCTAGAAACCACTGTATTTTTTATGTATTAATTCATTTGATTTTATAATAACATTATACAATCCTTATATAATAAGTGTTTCTATTATTTTCATTTTACAGATCAGGGAAAAGGCACACTGAGAATTTAATTATTTATTTATGTTCACACAATCAGGAAGTACCAGATACAGGATTCAAATCCCAGTGGACTGTTCCAAGGCTTGTATCCTCTTACTTCCTACAACATCCAAATGTATAAGTACAATATGATTTGTCATTTCACCTTAGGGTCATGATAGAGGCATATGGTGATGCAAAGGGTAACGATGTATTAGAAACTAGGTATGAGAATTGTTTTCTCCTTTTCTGGTCCAGGTTCTTCATCATCTAATCATGTCTCTCATGTCCACTGTGTCCCACTCGGTTTCATGCTAGTCTAGGTCCCTACCTGGCATTCATGCTCATATGGTGAATTAGTTGGTTCTCATCCTCTGGTTGCCATTGCACTGTGTTCAGCTTCTCTACCTGCACTAGAGTTTAAGGACTTGGGGATTACTTTTTATATTTTTGTGTTTATTCCTGTAATTAGATATTACACTAATCTGTACCATAGAATATCTGCTACAAGTGTGACTTCTATGCAAAAGCATCTTTACTCAACTGAATTTGCCTGTTCATAACCTCAATAAGAGTACTGACCTTAAATGAGGAGAGCACAAATATAGAAAAATAGAAAGAAATTACAAAAACTAGTAGACTATCCTATATTACTCAAAAGTCATTTTCTGTAAGGCAGTGGTTCTTAAAAGTTGGCCCTGGACCAGCAACAACAGTGTCACCTGGAAATTTGGTAGAAATGCAAAGTTTGGGACTTCGTTTTGGACCACTGAATCGGAAATGCAGGGGGTATTGTTCAGGAACGTGTGTTTAAACAAGCCTCCAGGTGATCCTGTTGCTTACTCAACTTTCAGAACCACCACCCCATGGCTAGTCCCTATCTCTTGAATTCTCATACCACCACAGCTGGACTTAGCTTAAAACAAACTCACACACACACACACACACACACACACACACACACACACACACACACACTCTCCCAGGATTTTTAAATATTCAACTATGTATTTACATTTAATTAAAACTACTTTTTCAGTATTTATCAAATCCTCCTTTTACAGTGGAGCTAAATATAACTTCATTAGACATCAAAGCCTTTAAGCCAGTGTTTATCAAATTTGTGACATCCATAGGAATCACACTGTTAAATGCAGGTTCTTACTCAGCAGGCCTGAAATGGAACATGAAATCTGCATCCCTAACAAGTTTCCAGTTAACGCCAGTGTTGCTGGCCTTGGCCCACACTGAGCAGCAAGGCTTAGACTCAAGTTGGCTCAATAAATATTTTCATCTATGTCCCAAAATATGGCTGCAATTTCTCTTTCACTCTATCTCTAGTATGTCCACCATAGATTGTAACCTTCGAGAATAAGTTTATCTAAACATACTTATTTCCATCCTTAAATTTTTAACATGACAAACTCTAAATCTGAATCATAACTCTTCTACCTGTGCCTGTCAAAATTTTACCTGTTGTTTTTTTTTTCCATGCTTTACAAATCTTGCTTCCTTCCTCCAATTTTCTGATTATTTCGTGTTGGCATAATTCCTCCTATACCCTGTATCTTTTTTTAAACAAGTTATGTAATGCTCTATATTAAGTTACCCTGTCACATGATCAGTCCCCAACACATGTTGAGTTCCAGGAAGACAGCTTTATCTGGTTCTTACAGACCTGGGTCCTCTCCCCACTTATCTAGCCAATGTCTAACTCATTGATGATGCAGAATACTACTGGCTTAATTAAATTAGGAAAGACCAGGTGAAACAGATGCTTTAATGCATGAGGTAGAAGAGTCTGATTAATTTTTCAGTATGACTGTGCTCCCAAAAGCCAAAATAATTGTTTTCATTAGGACCACAACTAGAGCTATCTCTGGGAAACAGAGAGAAGCCCAAGCAGCTAAAAGCCATTGGCAGCTATGAAGGAAGTTTGGGCCTGAAGTGGAAGAAAGGGTAGCTATGGACAAAATAATTCCTGAAGCTCTTCTGCCTAGAAATAATCCTTAAGCCTTGCTATCAACATTACAAATGTGTTTTTGAAAAAACTTTCCTGGGCAGAGAAAATAAAACCCCAAAGGATATGGATTGTTTGTGAATTGCTAAAGAATAAACAGTAAGACCCAGAGGAAACTGGCATGTATGTGAATCTGTCATCCTTTCTAAGAAATCAGATTGCTCTTATGGAACTCACTATAATACATTCGACCCCAAAGTTTCAACTTTGTTTATAATCAGTCAGCAGCCAGTTGAGACTGCCATGTAACTATCTGACTTAGTCAAGATGCAAAAAAGGAGTCGAGTTGGTTGTTCCCAGATCTAGATTTTGCTCTTATAGAGAATATGGCCACAGTCTGAACTTTGGATACAAATTTTTAAACTAGAAAAATGTATTGAAAAAAACGAAAAGATGAAGAAAGAACAAATATCAAATAAATCTGATCCAGTTATTTTAATTATTAGGTCTCCATTAACTTTTGAATTCTCTTTTGCTTATGCTATACATAGCCAATCAATATTTTACTTTCTCCCCATGTATTAATGAAGTTTGTTTGTTTTGAGCTTTTTTGTTTGTTGTTTGTATTTATTTTTCAGCTTTATCCTTTTTCTCCTCATCATTTTTTTCTCAGTTTCCTTTGTGATTTGGGGTGTTTTAGTATTTTGGGTAGTTTTTTTTTTTTAAGATTTTTATTGGGGAATTGGGGGAAGGGGAACAGACAAGTTGCTGTCGTTTTGTTCTTCAGTCTGGTTGTGGAGGACGTTGCTTCACTGGCTCAAGTTGGCACCATCATTGCACTCTTCCCAGGCGAGGCACATCAGTCGCCGGCTTCTGGACGGCCGCTCACAGCAGCTGCTGGCCGCTCATGCTGGCTGCTGGCTACACACGGTAGCCCATAGCAACTCATCTGCAGTAGCCGGTGACTCACGGCAGCCCAGCTCCAGGTTGACCTGTTGTTCAGCATCTTAGCTGTGGAGGGCAGTGTCACTGGCCCTCATATGTGGGATCCAAACNTGGTCGCTCACACTGCCTGCTGTCTACACAAGGTAGCCCATGGCAACTCACTGCAGCAGGGGCTGCAGCCTACGCCATCACGGGTGACTCACGGCAGCCCAGCTCCAGGTTGACCTGTTGTTCAGCATCTTAGCTGTGGAGGGCAGTGTCACTGGCCCTCATATGTGGGATCCAAACCGGGGCCCTCTGGAGTCCCTAGCCAGCTCTTAACCAACACGCCACTCGGCCGGCCCTGGGTAGTTTTTTGTTTTTTTTTTTAATCATTGACACTGGATCCCTCTTTATTTGTAAAAATGAGATTAAAGTTGATAATTTTTACAGTTTCTTCAATATTTGAAATTCCGTGACTCAAGATTTTATAAATAATCATGAGATCAGGCTTTTGAAACTTTTTTTAAAGGTTATTAAAAGAGGGATAGGAAGTTTTTCTCTTTTTTTCAGAGTGTCTTTTATAAATGCATGGCACAAATATGAATTTGAAAGTTTACAATGTTTTAGCATGTATTTTAATGTGATGGCAGAAGTTGTGCTGGAATTTGCCAACAACTTTAAGGAGTGAAGGGGCTATAATACAGTGTTCCTGGAAAGAACTCCCACTTTCCCCAGTCCTGGAATAGTACAGAAGATGGTAGTTCCTGTGGCTCAAAGATGGAACAGAAGAAACAGGAGCTGTAAGCACCCAGCATGCTGCAGGCGATATAATGGCCCATCTGGAGAGGGATTGCTGGAATTGACCAGTGGCAGGTGTCAAAAGATAGGGTGGTCCCTCTCTCTGAGAGTGTCCTTCAGAGGAGGTTGGGTTAAAGCTGAATATTCCTTTAAATAATCCAAGTAAAATACAAGACAGAGAGGGTTGGGGAGAAAGAGACAAAGAAAGACAGGAAGAAGGGAACAAGAAAGGAACAAAGTACAAAGAAGGAATCATGGAGGAAAGAAAAAACATAACAGAAGGAAGGAAGGGAAACATGAAACCATTGAATGTTTTAATCTACTTTAGCAATTAAAGACTAAAAAGTCCTGTAATATAAAAGTTTAATTTTTTACCCTTAATTTGGTAATTAATTTAACCATGAAACTGATTTTTTTATGAAAAATCTGTTCATTAATGGAATACAATTTAGGGAATGATGGTGTAAACACGTAGAGAACCACTATAATAGAAAAAAATGTAAAACCATTGTGAAACTATCTAGATTTATATTGATTCTTAGGAATACTTTTTGGATTATTTCAATTCTATGATTAGAACAAATTTATAGCCAAATATCCACATTTTGGGAAATTTGTGAATTACACCCATTCCTGCTTTGCTTATATAGTCCTGTCTCTATTCTTTCCCTATACATAAACCTCACCATGTCTGTGTTTAATAAAAAAATGTATACATGTTCATTTACTAAGCACAGATGTGGACTTTCCAATAATTAAAGAAAAAGATCTTTCAGGAAAAAGTGTTAGTAAAAATTAAAGTGGCTCAGTTGGTTAAGAGCTTGCTCAAGAGTGCGAGCTCTGAGCAACAGGGTCGCTGGTTGGATTCCCGGATTGAGCTGAGCTGCTGCTGAACTGCCAACAGGTGGCAGGATGGCTCAGCTAAAAACAAAATTAAAAAAAAAAAATTAAAGCCAACTTCATGCTTGGCAAGGGCAGGTGTTCTGTGAGGACTGGATGATTTGCTCCTTCTAGGTAATTTAACATAGTCTATATGTGTGTGTTGGGCAACAGAAGTATTTATCCAAGCAAACATTAAGTGCTCCTAGTACAGCTGTATGCTCAATTGCCCTGGTGTCCCATGCACTGGTGAGATTTTCTGCAGGACGTGCAGTTTGTTGGTCCAAGAATTTACCCAGACCATGTGGAACAAAGTACATATCTTTTTTATTTTTTACTTTTTCTGTATGTATGAAATGTGTTATTCACACTTAGTCCCTTAAAGAGTTTCTTCAGTTTGTTAGGTTTAATGAAGCTATATTTTGCATTTTCCATAAGTTTCTTTAATTCCCTTCTATCAAGGCCTCTCAATTGTGCTAAATTCTGGTACTATGAAGAACACTATATATGAAAAAATAGAAATAAGATGGTAGATTATGATTTGTTTGTAAAATGCTGACAGAAAAAATTGTGTATGTGTGGGGAGTGGAGACCCACTCTTAAATTGAACAGGGCTTGTTAATGACCTATATCAATCACTCTTAGCCAGTACTCTGCAGATATATCAGCAAGAACTCAATTTTTACTTTCAAATAACTGATTTTGACCAGAATAATAGGCAAGTAGTATGTTAAGAAGTTATTCTTTGAATTATAAAATTTAACTTGACAGAGTTTGAAGCTTACTTAAATTACTTACAATGTAATGAAGAGAGACTTCATCATCCCAATCTTGAAGAAATGCAGTTTTATTTGTATTTACTTAACACATTATTATGAATTTAAATCAATTTGTTACCTATTTATTTGCCCACTATATTCTTTGATGAGTAAGGGTATCCAAGACTATATAAAGAGAAATATCTGCATGAGAAATCATACTATCTTCAGTCCATATGGTTACACACTCCAACTTTTGAATTGGTCTTTTAATCAATTACCCATCTCTGTTTTGACTCTCAAATAGAGTTCAGTTTATGATAAACAAGGCCCTTTTTGTGTACCCAGGAATTATTTAATTGTTTACCATCAAAAAAAGAGTAAGAGAGAGGAGATCCATATAGGCTAAGACTGAAGAAAAAAAAAAGGAAAATATTGGGGTGGCAGGAGTGGGATGGGGAGTCCTATGAAAGGACCAGGTATTCAGTTTGTTTCTAGAGTAAGCCTATTTTTGATGCTAACAGAATTTACCTGCAGTCCTAAGAAGGGATGAGAGCTTCTACTACAGTAAAAACTACCCATGGGCATTACTGGGTACACACAGTACACTTTGTCACCAGTGTGTGTGCTCTCTCTCCCACCATACCTTCCCTTGAATTGCCTTTCCTTCTCTTCTCTACTTAATAAATCTGCCCATGCAGAGCTTGGAAGCCTTCTTGGACCATTCTATCTGGAAGAGAAAACTCCCTCTGAATTTGTATAATGGTTAGTTGTCAGTCCCAATGAGAAATGTAGTGTGCACACAAAAAAAAACCTGGGCCAGATAGTCAAATAATGCATTATTTACTAGATATGCAACTTTGAATAAATTTACTGACCTCTTATACAATAACTTCATCTATCCTCACCCTTATAATAGAGAAAAGTTTATGCAACATCTCCAACACGTTGCCAGGATAAAATGATACCATGTTTGTGAAATGTTTTGTGTATGGTAATTGATTATACTTAGGTAAGGAATTTTCTTTATTTTCACCAAATTCAGCTATAATGATTTACATTCTTGTAATCCCAATAAGATTTCACATGTTTTCCTTATTGCCTCAGCCCAATTAAAAGTGTACAAGTACCGTATTTACTTTTTCTGATGATGAAACTGGTTGTGTTTATTATAAAAATATTAAAAGGACAACCAACTATAAAAATGAAAAGCAAGTGTATGAAATAACCACTAAATCAAAAAATAACCATTAACATTTATTTTAATTTTATGCTATATATATATATATATATATATATATATATATATATATATAATGATTCTTACATATGCACATACATGTGTGTATCTTTGCACACAGCTTGGTTCACTTATCAATCTATCCTATAAATATTCATCTTTCCCTGCTCTAATTTTGCTTCCTCCAATGAACCATAGTATTTTGATTTCTGTCACATCTGGCTAAACACTATGCCTTGGATGTATAATGTTCAATAAATGGGCTTTACGCTGGTTAAAGCACTTTATATTGTTGAAATATAAAATAATTTAAAGCAGAATTTCTGATTTTAATGATAGCTCTGAGTTCTTACTGAGGAACTGAACCGTTACGTGTAACCCTGACTCTCTTTTCCTTTTCCTTTCCATCTAGTTTGTTGCCCAACCCAATTGTCAACAACTGCTTGCCTCTCGCTGGTATGATGAGTTCCCAGGCTGGAGGAGAAGACACTGGGCGGTGAAGATGGTGACATGTTTCATAATAGGACTTCTTTTTCCTGTCTTCTCTGTGTGCTACCTTATAGCTCCTAAAAGCCCACTTGGACTCTTCATCAGAAAGCCATTTATCAAGTTCATCTGCCATACAGCATCCTATTTGACTTTTTTGTTCCTGCTGTTGCTTGCCTCTCAGCACATCGACAGGTCAGACTTGAACAGGCAAGGTCCACCACCAACCATCGTCGAGTGGATGATATTACCATGGGTCCTGGGTAAATGTGTTATTATAGAAAATATAATAAAAACGTAATACTGCCATGGAATTTTGTTGCTCAGAAAAAAATAGTCACTAAAGTTTAGGACATAGGAATGTTTAAAACAGGTTCTGACTATTGTAGCTCCAAAACCTAGTCCCCAGAGCTAAATAATTATTTTACAGCGGTGGTGGACCTGCTCTTAAATGCAGCCTATGAAATCGAACCTTAGGTTTTAGAATTTCAGTTTTAATGATTTCATATCTCATGAATGATTTTCTGGATTATTGTTTCTATGTTTGTCTTTTGAAGCCTTTCAACATGTATCGTAAGACATGTGTAAAGAATCATTCTTATTTTCTTGATATGCCTTCTAAAAGATAAGTACAAATTACTCTGCAGAATTAGTGATTCTATGCATAAAGTAACTGTAAACGTGCTTTAAAGTTAATCCATTTAAGTTTATCTTTGAAATTTTATATTAAATCAGAAAATAGGAAATTTAATAATAGGACATCCTTCAATCTCTCTCTGTCCTTTTCATAGAAATAAAAATGTTTTGAATGTGCAGCAAATCATGGTAAGGTGGAAAACCTCAAAGTAGCTGGTAAAAACCCTGTTTTCCTTTCCTGTTGTTATTATAGCCATAATTAAAATTTATATTTTAATTATTCTTTTCTCTAGCCTACTGTGGTTTGCAGAGAAATCACATCTTCTCAATTTAGCTCATCATGTTAAACCTCTGTAGTATGATATCCATCTCATTATTTAGTAATTAGAAAATATGTGACAAATTTCATGATTCACAGTCTCAGAACATCAGTTTAGATTAACTATCAAAATTACTGCAGAGACTATAAAATGGGAAAAGGGCAGGAAAAAAAGGATAATGTCTGAATATGAGATAGATACACTTTTTACTTTCAAAGATTATAAATACTCTTAAGTACTGACCATAAGAAAAGTTCATAGGAACAAGGTTTGACATGTTTTACATATCTTACTGGAAAAAAACACCTCCTTAAGTGAACTTTAAAATAGAGTACATTCTCGTTGACCTGAAGATCATAAAGTGTGACTACAAGATCCTTCCTGCTTAAGCTAGGAGAAAAGTTTAGGTGATCTGTAAGTGTCTTTTTTAATAAAATATTACATTTCAGTTCTATTATACTCAATATAAAATTACCCTGTTTTCATTTAAAATCAATATCTCACATTAGGACTATGTCTTGTATGGAGTTTTCTTCATAGAAAATTTCTTGGGAATAATTCTTAAAGAAGTGTTAGGAAATTAAATTTTCTGTTATTGGTAACATATTAAATGTCTAAAAATCCTGATGTCCCAAAAGAAATACAGAATATTTCATTTTGAAAATGTAGATACAATGCAGTGTAAGCACATACAGTATTTCTAGTCTTTCCTTTATGCAATCATTGAAAATACGTGGAATACTTTCTATGTAGTAAGCACAGTATAGGGTGACAGTGATATAAAAGTAAAAGACAGAGAGAAAATGAGAGAGGGGAGGAGAGAGAGGAATAGAGAGAGAGAGAGAGAATGAAACAAATCCCTTGCCCCTTAGAAAGATTAAATTTTACTGGAAGAAATGGATATTAAACAATGAGATATGTTATATAATGCCAAAAAAATGTAATATTATGAAATAGGAGCTTTAAACTTTAATAACTTATACAATTAAAACAGTCATTGGCTACCTTCTATGTGCAAAAACTGTAACAAAATTTTCCATGAAAACTGGCTAGAAAAAGTCATATCCAAACCACAGCTGAATGGTTAAATATAGCATAAACTTAATTGTGAGAATTATAATTCCAGCCAAAAGAAATATCTGCTAATGGCAACATTTTCTTTAAGGAGTTAATTTATCTGGAGTTGTTTTAGGATGAAAACAGATTTTCTAGAATCAAAAAAAAATATGAATTATCATCTTGCTTAAATAACAAGGCATAAAAATGTTTAAATATCAAATAGATTGTCAAAACAGTATATTATTCATCAAGCATGGTGAATTCTGAGTGCCTTATATCATATCTAAGACTGAGTTCTAAGTGCTTTGCTAGACCCATGATTATAAAGGGTATTCTGTATGTTATTGGGCTCTTGTGGAAAAAACACTGAATTTGAATATATGCCTATGTCCTACCACAAAGAGACTATTAAATTATGGGTGATCACAACCTCTTAGGTTTTTTAATGTCTTCATTAATAAAATGAACAATTTAGAGTGATGACTTCTTAAGTCCCACTGAGTCCTACTATTGCTGGGGAACTATCATTATCAGAGCAGAGAAAATTGGTCTTTTTTATGGGGGAGGGGGAGGAAGTCTAAAGACAGCAGGGTAGGAATGCTTTAACCTTTTACCAAAAGTGTAATATGAACAAAAAGGCATGGTCTGATTTGATTACTATATTAATAAGACTTCTATATTATCTCACTCATTCCTGCTGGCTGGTAAATAAGTGGTCCCTCAATTAAGGATGTAGGTTTGTAATAACAAGATTGAATAACTTATGGAGAAGAGACTGGCTTATAAATGGGTCCCTCATCAAGTTAATTTTATTGATGATAGGTTGAAGCTCTGTGTATGGTTTCTCTCAAGTCTTTCTTGTTTTAAAGAAAAAATTAGTTTCAGGTGTACAAAGCATCGTAATAGTTAGACATTTACACCCTTCACAAAGTTATAATTTCCCCCACCTACTACCCCTCTGACATCATATGTAGCTGTTACAATTCCATTGACTATATTCCCTATGGTGTACTTTACATCCCATAAACTATAATGTCATTATAGTTGACATTTGTCAAGTTCTCTTGACAAGACTTAGATCTTCAGCCCATGTCACCTTCAAGAGCTACTTGTTGTGTAAAGAGATACTTTTTCATTCTTACTAAATTTGCTTTCCTTCTATTTTCAGAGGATGTTTCCCAGACCTATGATACCATAATTTATGAGACATGATTACTTTTTCTTTTTCACCTTTCATTTTGTTTATCCTGACATAAAGACTTCTGGTTTACATGTTTATGTCACAAACTTTCACTTTGAGTAGAAAAGCTCTCATTTTAGTCTTCTCAAATCAATCTGATTATCACCTTAAGAAGTATGGTTTTGCTTGGGAATTTCTGTTATTTTATATAATTTTCTGTGTTTCAGCAATAAGAACTTACTCAGCATTACAGATCCAAATTTCTTGTGATTTAGTACAGCAGCAGAATAATGTTTCTTTGTTGTTTTTAATATCTTTCATGTTGAAGTTCAACATCTTTTTGAGTATTTCCACTGAAAGCTTTTTGAATTATTTTTCCTTCTGACTTCTTTGTATTGAAGGTTATTGACCCTTCTGTCCTCCCATCATACAGCCTCAAGAGATCTTCTTGCAGATGTTTGCTGTCAAGGTTAACTTTAGCATATAAGCGAAGAAATCTAAAAGCCTCATACAGGGATCAAACTTAAGGTTTTGGTCACCTCAAGATACAATTCTAACCAGCAGAAAAACTAATCGCAGATAAATCACTCAGAACTCTCTCAATAGACAGGTAGATGCTAGACAGATAAACACCAACATACCTCTCAAACTGTCAAATTATCCATTCATTCTAGAATAAAAAGTAAAATTTATCAAGCATGCATATGGGCCTGATAACAGAGCTATACTTTTTTAAGTTTCTAGAGAGAAAATGTGATTAGGAAGACTGAATGATGGATTCAAAGGAGCTTGTGGCCAGATTAGAGACCTGGTTACTTCTGTGCTCTGTTGGGCCATGACCCTGAGGCTTTTAATGTATCCAGGGTTTGATATTTAACATATAATACTAGGGATAAAAAAAGAATAGACTATTCACGTGAGAAATTCCTTTTTGCATAAAATTTGCATGCAAACTAAATGTAACTAAATGTATATCTATAATGTATATTATGATAATTCATCTAAATTATGGTAGCAGTTTCATGTCAAACTTGTTTCTGGAGATAACATGGAGTAAAATATTATAAAGAAAAACTTTAGGATGCTAATTTTTAAGGCCTTCCTCAAAGCCAGCTTTTATTTTTCCACAGAATTCATTATAACTCAATTACAATAATCAAATTTGTGTCATTGCTTATTCCCTCACAAAAAAAGTGTGCATATATGTGAAATATCTAGATTTAGCCATATGTTATCAGCTTAGCATAAATTATGAAATTGATAACATTTTATATAAAAGAAATAGAATATTAATGAAGCTTATTAATAAAGCAGGAAGTACTGTGTTTGCAATGAGAAAAAAAAATGGCTGCTGAAGTGACTTCACATTTTGTGTGTGCCTAGAATATACCATAATTATTTAGTAATTAAATCTGTGCACAACTGAGCATGATGAGAAGGGTGACCTGAGGAAAAGATGTATCATAGGAAGACATTTAAGCTCCATTAAAAATAGCTTCTAATGAATTCCAGGGCATAAACTAAGAATTGCTCATATCCAAATTATACATCTTGCCTATAACACATACTTATTTAACAATTTTTCACTAACAAAATTTGCTTCTCATTTCCATGCTTTATTTAGTTTTATCTTTTAAAGGGTTGATATTAACAAATCTGAAAATTTTAGCAAAGCCTGCCAAATTGAAAATTTTAAATGAAAAATTGTGATCACATACTTATCTAGATGAATCCTCATAGAGACAAACAATCCTATATATATTCTCCCTTTTTTGTAACCATTAATTCACCTTTTTATCTAATAGGCATTAAGATCATATGACTTCAGGTACTCATACTTTCAGCCTCACCTCTGAATTACCTTCTTTGTCAAACAGCCCCCAAAAGATATTCTTGCAATTATAAGAAACAAGTCTAGAGTTTTTCCCCACTCTTGTCCTTGGCAAGGTGCTCTAACCACCTCGGCAAACCAGCTGCAAAAACATATAGGTACTCGAATATAATTGCAGAACATCCATTTATTAATTTAAAGAGATATTTTAATTTTCAAAAAAAATCAGATAACCATTGTAGTATGACATATATACTTCATGCAGTCAGTGTAACTGCAGAGCTAGAGACTTCATCTTCTATAAATACTGCCCCAGAAATGTGAGAAATAAAATTCAAGGAGGCAAAAACAGCCCAGGAGCTCAAGTCTCCAACACAGATTTAGTTCCTATTTTCTTCAACTCTTTGCCAACTTTGATCTTTACCCAGGTCAAATTTGAACGGACCATGTTTATGCTTCATTAAAGATGTATCATTCTTTAAGGTGCACACTTGATGTAATTTACTATTGAATATCATGTTTATTAATATACCAAATTTACCACTACCATCACCATCTCATCACCACTATCTCCATCACCACCTCCACCACCACCCCCTCTCCAATCTGAAATACATGTATTATATGTGACTTCCTAATACTGAAAGAACCAATCTATTCCAAGAAAGAAATAATGCAGTCCTTTCATATGACCTTTAGATGTTTCCTTTTTGGTTTCTATGATCATTTACTAAGACCTAAAGTTAAATTTTCTTGCTTCCAAGGATATCATTAATTTTTAACATTTCATTGGTGTGTGTATGTGTAGGGGTATCTTCAGGAAAAAAAGAGATAAATATATTTTCTTGGTACCTAATTGTTTTAAAAATAGAGGTTTGCATTAAGTGAAAAACTGGAATTTTCAAAGTGCAAACATTAATATTCATTCAATATATATATATTAAGCAACTACTAACACTCATTGAAAAGATGACTTGAGCAAAGATTTGGAGGAATATTTGTTGATTGTTTTCCTATCTACATAAACCTTCTATGCCTTAGTTTTCATGGAAACTTTTAAACAGAAATCCTATAAAAAGAATGCTACTGCATTTATAAAAACTTACTTGATTTTTAAATTAATATATTTAGGGCATAAGCTATCAGGTGATCAGAATTGTAAAATTTTACATTCTACATCTTAATTAAAAGCTATCATGGTATCCTTCTTGGCACACTTTGAAAATACATACTTCCTTAGTTGTATATTCTTTTTTTTTTCTCTAAATTTTAGTGTGGTGATTTCAAAACCATAGTAATTTAGGGCTTTTAGATGTCTTCAAACTAAGCATCTTTATTCACTGTTCCTTAAGTCAGTGCTTCTTGGAGTGTGATCTGCTGAATAAAATCATAATAATTGTGGATTTTCATGAAAAAATTAGATTTTGAATTTTCTCCTTGGTTGACTCCTAAATTCCAGAGTTTTTAAACATTAGATTGAGAAACAATTCTGGGAGCCAAATTTCATGCAAATTTTATATTCATGTAATAGCTCTATTATGGAGTCTCAACATGAAATGGTTTGACTTCTTCCCATCACTTTCTCCAGCACTCTATACCAAGTATCATTTCCTATCTCTTAATGATATGTCTAGTAGATGTCAATTCCTGAAATTTTGAGTCATTAAAAAGTAGTCCCAGATCAGTTAAAACTTGAATCTTACAATCAGTTTAAAGCTCTTCTTTCCCCCCAAAAAAAGGCCTGAATCATAGGTTAAAGGACTTGGAATTATCCATCTTTCACTCATCCTTGGACCAAACACTAGAATGGAAGGAAGGACACAGATGCTCTATGTTCTCCCCATTCCTTGGCTGCTGGGAAGAGGGATGACATGAAATTCAATATCTATATTACTTACTGGGAGCCTGGTTATAGCTCTTTCCTTGTTGGTTGTCTACATCTCTGGCTAATACTGAGTAACCTGTATGATAGGCCTTGACCTGCTGACTCTCCTGACAGGTGCATGGGTGTTCTTTAGGGGGCCCCATGTGCCTCCACACTGCACAGTTCTCTGAATCAGAGATTAAGCTCTGCCTGACATCTTCCAGTCCCTCACCTCTCGTAACCAGCAGTTGGCCCCTTTGGGGATCCTGTGACTTGAGCCAAAGCACAAAGGCAAGATGGCTCAAGCCCAGCTTCTTCCTGTGATATACACTCACTCCCCAGAATATCACAGACCTTGTCACATTGAACGGGAGGAAGTTAGGCAGCTCTCAGCTGCCAGCCGCCCTACTGCCAAGCCCCACTGTTTTTCTATTTACCATTATGAACTACACCCAAGGAGAGATGAGCAAGACAATTACCCGAGCAGATGCCCCCGCAGGTATGGAGATCCAGTTTCTCCTGGTAGAAATCTGCAGTTTTTAGGAAGGATTTTCTTGGCATCTCCCTCACGTAGGGAGGTGTAGGATTCAGCCTCATCTATTCTGCTGGTACTCCCTCTTAGCACAAAAACTATACTTTCCTGACCTCAAGGCTCTCTTGTTGCCTCTTGTTAGTCTTCTCTCTGCATAAAACAAGGGTTTGGAGTGGCAGGTGGTTGGTCACAGTTATGGTCCCGATGCCTCTTAATGAGCCCTAGAGGAAAGACGTGGCTAAGCTCTCTTCAGAAAGTGGGTAATGGGGCTCTTGTCTCTATCTTTGTTTGGGGTTTTAAGTATCACACTGAGACAGTTAGGAGCTGCCCCTTAAGTTAGTGCCTCTTCAGGGTCCAGCATACTGTGAGTCTTGACTGAGTCAAATGACTACATTTAGGTTTCTCTTTGAACAGAAGCAGAATTTTAACTAGAGGCAATGTTTTTGTTCCCTGATTTGGGGGGTGAGGAGAGGAGGAGGAAGAAAGAAAAACTTCAGCAGGGAGGAATTCTTTTTGTTCCTTTTATCTCCACTGATTCAGTGCCACAGCATGGAACTCAGTGTTCTATTAAGAGATTCCCAAGGTCAGCTAGCTTTGGGGCTGCAGTAACAGGCCCTTGGAGATTGCTGCCAGTGCAAAGGTGACTTGCTCTTTGTTTGGGATTATTTACTCTTTGTGTAAGTGCTGACAGCAAGAAAGGACAAGAGGTCTGTTTGCAGTATTACACATTTCTCATGTGAAATCGGGGCTGTTAAATGTGGCACCTCACGCCTGCCTACTTCATCTCATCCTCACAGCCAGCTTCACATGATAAGATATAATAGAACACTCAAATAGCCCTGATGAAAACTGTGATGGGAAAGTTAGGAAAAAATACAGTAAAAACTTGCAGGCATCCACATATATTTTTAAAAGGAAGTTCTCTGACTCATTGGCACTGTGATCTTTCCTGTATTGGTCCCCACAGTCTTGACATCAGTGCTTGTAATTAGACGACTCTGAGAAATCTTATGTCATCCGTTTATAAACCGCAGAGTGTAATTTTGAAATGTTCCCATTGTGGGAAAAGGACAAACATTTTGTGACAGAAGTTCCCTCAAGCTTTATTCTCTTCAGACTTTTTAGTTACCATGAATAGCTTACTATCTAGATGCATTTTTTCAGTCAGTTAGCAGCACCCTCTAGTTTTTCTAAAGGCTTGTTTCTTCAATAACTTCAGTAAATGTTGCCAGAATAAAGAAACTTGGTATTTCACTAATGGGCTTATAACAAATAGAAACCAATAGTTCTCAAACAGATAGGTGGTGACTAGAGCAG
Source organism: Hipposideros armiger (assembly GCF_001890085.2). Taxonomy (NCBI): domain Eukaryota; kingdom Metazoa; phylum Chordata; class Mammalia; order Chiroptera; family Hipposideridae; genus Hipposideros; species Hipposideros armiger. Next base: position 200,078 of record NW_017731637.1, on the reverse strand, counting down.
TATGAAAATCCAATCTGGTGCTTTAAAAACAAAAGAGCCCAAACTCCATTAGCCAATTAGCACTAATTTGACAGGTCTCATTTACAGCTCAAGTTGTAAAAATGATGGTGCAAGTTCTCATTTTGATCAGGATCTCTGTTTTTCACAGAGAAGTGTGCCTTACGAAGGTCAGGAGTAAAATTATTTTTTGTGTGGTCAGGAAAGTAAGATTTAAAGTCCCCTCTTTGAACTCCAAAAGAACTGTATATATCTAAATTGTAAGGGTTTTTTTTTTTTGTTAACTCTTCTTAGGAAACCTTAGAGGTCATCTAGTCCAAACTTCCAACAGATGTGTCATCTCCTTGAGCTTGTCTAAGAAGAACAGAGTCTCCTCAGATATTAAGGGGTTGTAGGTTAAAATGTTGCTTTATAATAAGCTTTCTCACGGCTTCTTTGTAACTCCTTCCCAATGGTCCTCACTTTGTCCTCGGAAGCATTTAGCCCTAATGTCTTTATTTCCTACATAATCACCCTCAAAATATTTGAAGTTATTTATTGTGGTGACCATTAATAATCACATTTGGCTTTCCGGTTTGGTAGAAGCAGGAAGAGAGATAACATAATTTATCTGTAAAGGGAAATAAAATATCAACTCCCTGGTTGGTTAGTAGGTATTGAAAATATATTTCATTTTATGACACATACAAATTTGAAAACAACACAATCACAAATTCATAGAGTTGGAATGACCTGTAAAGATTAGAAGCCCAGGTTTCCACTCACTCCTAGAATTTCTCTGGAGTATGACTGATGGAAAACATTCCATGCTCCGGATTAGAATCTCGACTCCACAGGGTAATCCATTCCAACTGTGGAAGAATTTGGATTGCCTTTCTTACATTGGGCAAAAAGGTTCCCTTCTATGATTTTCATATAAAAAATCCAGCTTCTGCTTTCTGAGGCAGATCAAAGCACGTCTGTGTCCTCAGGCACGGGATAGTTTTTCATCTTTTATGGCAGCTATGATGATGACTGATTTTAGTAAAATTTTGATAATCCAAACAGGAAGATGCAATGTCTGGCCATTTATACCGTTGGAGTAGAATGATAGTTTCTGTATGATTCTATAGAGAGAGTGTTGTGTGTAGTTCAACTTCTCTTTCTTTGAAGTGAGATAACTGAAACTGAGAAAGATGAGGCTACTGGCTAAGAGTACAAAGCTGATGACGAGTTGAACTGAGGCTGGCACCTCACTCACCTGATATTGTCCAATTCTAATCACTGTGCCTTCTGATGAAAGTTAATTTGAAATGCAATCAATCAAAGATTGTATGCGCAAGTCTTCTAATCTCTGGGAATTGGCAAAGTTTCAAACAAAACAACACAAAGAAGCTACTTTGTGAAATCTCAAGGATAACAAAATGTTGTTTAAGAGTGCTGCTTTAAGGAGATTGCGATCCAGTCCTGGTTTCTCCATTACCTTGCAGTGTAATATTAGTCACAGTGCTTCTTTGGACCTTAATATTTATTTATTTATTTATTTATTTATTTTTGTTTTTTTATTTTATTTTATTTTATATTTTTTTGTATGTTGTTGTTGCATGCTGGATTCTAAAACTGGACCCAGACTCAGTAGGTAAAAGCACCACAGAGGTAGGAGAGAGGAGTGTTTCTATCTGTACTGAGCATTTTTTCTCATTGGATAAAACAAATTCTAAATTTCCCACAGCCTCTAAAATCCAGTGCATTCATCATATTTATTCAGTTCTGATACATACCTATCTTCAAAATGCAGGAAGGAATATATGTCCCAATCATATCTAAGCTCTCAAGAGAGATTTATTTATGAAAGAAACCTCAAAAGGGAAGCTAAGATCTGACCACCAAATCTAGAATAAAGCAGTGGTCTACAGCAAACTTTAAAATGCACACTATCATTGATTCAACTGAAATCTCTTCATTTGCATTATTAAATTAAATGTAACTTAAAATTAAAAATAAAACTTAATTTATAACATTAAATAACCATTGCTAGTTTTCACTAATTAATGAAAGATCATCATATCTAATACACTTTTCCAAAGTTTGATTGTGAAAATTTTCAAAAATGCAGAAAATGTGAAAGAAATGTATAGCAATGCATATATTACCTGTCACTAGTATATCACAATTAGTATTTTCTTTATTTTTAATCTATCCCTATTTCCATTCATCCCTCAATATCAAGCTCTCATATTCCTTTGCTGTCTTCAAATTAAGTTGTAGCACTATTTTTTTTTTTAGAGTACAGAGATCTAAAACAATAAACACAGTCATGCAAGTATCACCACAATCAAGATATGAAACAGGGGTTTGCAAACAGTGGCCCAGAGGCCAAATCTGGCCCTTTGACAGTTTTTCTAAATAAATTTGTTGTAACATGCCACACCCCATCATTAATTGCAAACCCTAAATTATTTATTCCTGGCCCTTTGTAGAGTATGTATGATGGTAGTTGTAGATCTTTATAGATGTCTTTTATCACATCAAGAAATTTCCCTTCTATTCATGCTTTCCTGAAAGTTTTTATCATGAATGCATATTAAATTTTGTCAAATGCATTTACTGCATCTATTGAGAAGATGTTCTCTTTTCAATAATCTGCTGATAATATAAACTATGTTGATTGAATCTTAAATGTTCAAACAATCTTTCATTCCTGGGGATACCAGCACGAGGACATGATTTATTATCAATTTTATATATTACTGTATTTAACTTACTGACATTTCTTGAGGATCTTTGGTGTGTGTTCATAAGGATTAAGAGTGTGTACTGCTGTTTTCTTTGTGTTATTTTTGTCTGAAGTTTATCAGAATAATACTTGCCTCTTAAATATTTCTTCCTCTTGTATTTTTTTATTTGATTCACACTGATATTACTTCTTCCTTGAATATATGGTAGAATTCACCATGAAACAACTGAACCTGAAATTGTTTTTGAAAAAGGTTTTTAACTATGAATTCACTTTCTTTAATAAGCATAAGACATTTCAGGTTATTCTAGGTCCTCTTGAGTCAGTTTAGAAATTTGTATCTTTCAGGGAAAATGTCCAGTTCATTCAAGGTGTGAAATTTATGAGTACCAAGTTGTTCATTGTATTCACTTTCTATCTTGGTAATATCTGTATTATCTGTATTGATGGTCCTTCTTTCATTTCTGATATTGATCATATATATCTTCTCAATTTTCTCTTGACCATCATTCTGGCTAGACTTTTATCTATTTTGACTATTTCGAACTTCTAGATTCTGTTTTCATTGATTTTTTTCCCTCAAGTTTTGTGTTTTAAAATTCACTGATTTCAACTCTTACCTTTTTTTATTTTCTTTCTTCTGCTAGTTTTGGGCTTAATTTGCTCTTCTTTTCATAGCGTCATATTTGAAGCTGAGATCTGTATCTTTTTGTGATCTTTATCTTTTTCTAGTAAAGCACTTAGACCTATGAAGTCCACTCGTAGCTGCATCACAGATTTTGTTTGCTTGTATTTTCAATCAATTCAAAATATTTTCTAATTATTCTGTAAATTCCCCTTTGATCAAGAGTTATTAGAAGTGTATTGTTTAATTGCAAAATATTTAGGGATTTTCTAAGTACATTTCATTATTGATTTGCTGTTTATGTTATCATATAACACACTTTGTATGATTTCAACAGCATAAGTATTCATGGTTTGTTTTATAGCCCATAATATAGTCTGTCATGGTAAATGTCCCACATGCACTTGGAAAAAAAAATGTGTATACTTCTGTTGTCAGGTTGTTAACAGTGTTATTCAGGACTTGTATATCCTTACTAAATTTTGGCCTCACGGTTGTGTTGGTTACAGAGAGGAATGCTAAATTTACTCTCTCACTATAATTATATCTTTATTTTTTATTTCAGTTTTAATAATTATGGCATCTTGTATTATACAGTTACTTTGTTAGTTGTATCCATATTTAGGATTGTTCTGTCTTCTCATTGAATTGACCTTTTTATCCATATATCTCTTACATACCTAGTAACATTTCTTCCTGTGAAATATATCTACTCATATTAATGTAGCCATTTGAGCTTTCTTTTGATTGGTATTTCATGGTGTCTTTATTATTCCTTTATTTTTAACCTATTGATGAATTATTATATAGTTATGCTTTGCATTTTTGTCTTACACAGCCACCTGCCTTTTAATTATTGTGTTTGAACCATACATTTCATTCAATGTAATTATTGATAAGGGTGGATTTAAAAATCCACCCCCATTACTTTTGTTTATTCTATTTGCTCCATCTGTTCTTTGTTGTACTTTTCCATTTTATTTTCTGCCGGTTCATGGAGTGAGTCTTTTTTTTTTTTATAACTCCATGTTTATTTACATTTCTGGTTCTTTATTTAAACATTTAAAAATATTTTAAAGACATTCCCTAGGATTTACAATATGGAATTTTAATTTGTCACAGTCTAACCTCAAGTAGTATTTTGTCATATATGTAGTATAAGAAGAACCTCATGATAGTATGTTTCAAATTCCTCTCTCTCATCTTCTGTGCTAATGTCATATAGTTTACTTTTGCATATGTCACATGTTATAAACTACAATAAATTGCTATTATTTTTGCCTTAGGTACTCAATGATATGTTAGAGCAATTCAAAAAAATTTTAAAGATATAGTTTACATTTATTTTTATTTTAGCCATTTTAGATATAGATTTTCATTTCTTTTTATTCACCTAAGTTTACATTTAGTATCATATACCTTTTGCCTACAAAATATCCCTTTAGCATTTCTTGTAGCATGGGTCTTAGGGCAATAAACTTTCTGAGTTTTCGATTGTCCAAAAAAAATGTCTTTTGTTCACCTTGATTTAATTGAACTATTTGTTCTGTGTATGGAATTCTGCATTAACTTATTTTTTCCTTTCAGCACTTTAATGATGTCACTCTGTCTTGCATAGTTTCAGACAAGTTTGATATCAGTCTTATATTATTCCTTTATGTGCAATGTGTCTTTTATTTCCATGCCACCACCAACCCAATGCTTTGAATACTTTACCTTTGTAAAAACAGTATGAATGAGAAGTATCGTGTGTGTGTGTGTGTGTGTGTGTGTGTGTGTGTGTTTAAGGATATTGATTCTGCCTGTGCAGAAGACTAGATAGAATTGCATAGCATTTATGCCTGAAAATAGACATTCCTCTTCTGCTAGAACAGGGGTCGGCAAACTGCGGCTCACAAGCCACATGCAGCGCCTTGGGTATGGACCATCTCAAAAGTTTGCCAACCCCTGGAAGAGCCAATCCTGTCCCTCACAACAATTTAAAAATTAATCGAGAGCCATAAATATATTTTTACATAATCACCATTATGTGAATAATACCCTGTAAAAATTTTATAAATGAAACTATGATAGTTTTATTTTCATTTTCAATTTTACTTCAGAGCCACAGTTCATGAGCTGCAGTTTGCTGACCCCTGGTGGCTCTTCTGTCTTAAAAGTTTGCTGACCCCTGTGCTAAAACATTAGTGGAGGAATTTGAGGCAATATCTTCAGGAGCTGAGCTGGGTTTGGGTTTTGTTGTTGTTACAGTCAGTTTCAGTACACTATATACTTCTGCTTACGGTGATATGGACTGCATGTCTTTGTCCCTCCCATATTCATATATTGAAATCCTAACCCCCAATATGATGGTATTTGGAGGCAGGGCCTTTGGGAGTTAGGTCATGAGAGTGAAGCCCTCGTGATTAAGATTAGTGCCCTTATAAAAAGAGGTCAGAGAGCTAGTTTACTCTCTTTTTGCTATGTAAAGAAACAAAGAGAAGTCAGCAGTGTGCAACTTGGAAGAGGGCTCTCACGAGAGCCTGACCATGCTGATATCCTGATCTTAGACTTGCAGCCTCCAGAACTATGAGAAATACATTTCTGCTTTTTATAAGACACTCAGCCTATGATACTTTGGTATGGCAGTCTGAAATCTCTAAGACAGGTGGGAAAGAGGGTTCCACAGCTTTTGGCTTCTCTGAGCACCTGTGCCTCAGAGAGGGCTCTCTATTTATGCTCGTGCCGCTCCCCTAGTGATTGACAGCTTCGGCTTGTTGCCTGGGTCTGTCAGCTTGGCGATGAGGACCAGGAAGGGTGTCTGTCGTCCTGGTCAAGGGTCAGACTTAAGTCAGCTCATATCTGGGCATGGGGATGGAGTTCTCAATGATCCATACCGTCTTTCTCGTGGCAGTGGAACTTTTCAGGTCATGTGCAGAAGAGAGTTTCCTGACCTTCCCCCAGTGGTAGGAAATCTCCAGTGATATGGGTATAAGCCCTAGGCCCAGGACTGTTACCTGCTTTTCCGGTAGGGCTAAAGTGTTTTATTCCTTAGGGGACAGGAAACTGGGTAGGGCTTTGTGCCCTTCCCCCAGAATCAGCCTCTTGAGCAGTGGGGTTTGTGGAAAAGAGCATGCATGTGGGTGCAAACTCTCTTTGTGTCTGTGTCCTGGGGGTTCTATTCTCTCCTGCTAGCTCACACTCAGTGTGTTTAAAAAGCTTTACTGACATCTTACTCCGTTCTATGATGCCAGTGATCTGCCACAGGTGACCTAATGCTCAGATAGTGGCTCGTACTGGGGACACCTGCTTTTCTTTCAACTATAGTCTCCTTGGTTTTTCATCTCTCTGATGGGTTCATGAAAAGTTATGATTTTATAGTTAATCTGACTTTTTCTTGCTTTTAGTGTTGGACAGATGTGAAACTCTATGCTACATATTTGACTTTCCAGACTATCATTTTCTTAAAAGAGTCTTATTGTTTGCTTGTATTAATGTAGCTGTAAAATCATATTTATCCTTTCAATATTTCCCAATTCTAGATACTTTGATACCTCCTTCTCATCATTAAGCTCTAAAACAGATTTATAAAATTTTAATAAGAATATGGAAATAAAATAATGATATACAATGGTATTTTATAAGTACTGTCTAGAATTTGAAAACAAAACACTTCCCATTAAAATATGACCATAATAGAGTAAAAGGATGTTTACTTTCTTTGGATGTAGCTTTAAAGCTATTGCTAGATAAAAGGTCTTTTAATGAAGTACCATGAATATTATAACATCATTTGTGTCCAGGCCTGAAATCAGATCTCTGAAGGTGCTAACTGCTTCCAAACAAACACACAACCAAGTACCCTGTTTAACGGCGTTAATCTAGTTACGGTCACTAGATACACTGTTTTTGATTGGGATTAAAAATGTCTTAAAGTATTTGTTTACAGTATATGTTATGATATTTTCCATGAGAAAAATATAGAGGAATTACCGTTTGATTCCAAAATTGCAAATTCCAAAATTTTTCAAATTCATAAATATATTAAAGAAAGTGAAGCTGCTCTAACAACATTCTCTATAATTAGCTGAGTGTCCTGAAATTCTAAAATCTGGCTGGGACTCAATATTATTACCTATAAAAATAGATGTTGCATCTAATGTAACTATATGATCTCTTGCAGCGCCAAGATTCTATAATTCATAAATTGTAAATCTGTTTTTAGTAATTTGATTGAAAATTGCACTTACAATGAATCTTTCTATAATTGCAGGTTTTATATGGGGAGAAATAAAACAAATGTGGGATGGCGGACTTCAAGATTACATCCATGATTGGTGGAATCTAATGGATTTTGTGATGAACTCCTTATATTTAGCAACAATCTCCTTGAAAATTGTTGCATTTATAAAGGTAACTATTGTTTATGTTGTTGGTAAAGCATAAATTCTGATAAATATTGATATACTTTCAATTGCTATCAATTTTATTAATATTGTTACATAGTGTTATTTATCTATATTCATCAGTTCATGACCTTATTGATAGATACATATAAAGTACATGGATAATACACATTTTATAGTCATAAGATAAATTTAATAAACAATTAGAAGCTACTACCCGATTGTCTTGCATGTAAATTGAATGATGCTTCAAAATTATTCGTGATACCTGCTCTTGTTTCTAATCCTTTCAATTTCTAATGAAACTCTACCTTGAACACTGTTTAAATTTTGGCAATCAAGTCTATTTTTATCAGTTATAACTAACTGATAAAATTACATAGATCAAAATATTACTCTCTCAAAGTACTGAAATTATTATTTCAGTTTAAACTAATATAATTTGATATTATTAGAGCACAATATAATTTCTTTCTCCTCATTCCATTCAACGTGACGGTGCCTGAAATCTTACACACCCATTACTCCCCCAGATTTTGCACATCAACTTTATGCCAATCCACGTAATTTACATAAAAGTTTTGTTATGCAATGACAGTTGGGATTATTTTGTACTTTGGGGGATGTTTTTCAAACCAAAGTATTATCATCTCCTCCTTCCTGCATTTTTTTTCCTTCTTTTTTTTCCCTCTCTTTTTAAAAACTTTGTTTCAAAAATGATTAATCAGTTAGTAAACAATGACGAGTGTCTAATTGTATTTTACAAGAATGATTCATGCAATTTCGTGATCTGAACTAGAAAATACTAACACATAGATGAACTCATGCATTTACTGTAATTTTCAAAATAGAGGCCTGAATCTCCTTGTGCAATGTTCAGCTATGACAGGATCAAATTGCCCAAATCGGAAAGACCATAGTTTCCAGAATTTGTTCAATTAAAATGTCTCCAGCACTTATCAAAACATTAGGGAAAAGCATTTTTTTCTACCTATTTCATGGAAAGCAAGCAATGCTTTAATAATGGAAACATAACTTGGTAATTGTTCCTGTTAGTATTGAGGTTAATGCCCTTAAAGACCTTAAGATAGTAGAAGATACTGTCTTAATCGAGGAGGTTATGAGTCTATGTAGAAGATGGACAGTCTGTTTGTAAGTCCAATTCTTCTTTCCTCTGTAATGATTCTTAAGTAAGTTTATCTATAAAATTGTTTTTGACATCTCGCTACTAAAAAATAGTATGTCTGGTTTTTGTGGCCCCATGCAGTTATAAAATCCTGGTTTTATATGACTACTATAACATTTTTCTCAAACTTTTCGGTGCGTAAGAATCACCTGAAGAGCTTGCTGAAACACAGATTATTTTCCTGCATGCCCAGAAATTCTAAATTAGGTGTGTTAGGGAAGGGCCTAAATTTGCATTCTAGCAAATTCATTAGGTGATGTTGATGCAGCTGGTCTTAGGAAGAACATAGAATAGCGCTGGGCTGTATAAGTCTATTCAACAGCTCAGAGAACTATGAGATTGATTACAAAAGAAATCTCTCTCATATATTTCTTATATTATTTATACTAAGATACTATATATTACTATGGTGTTGACATACAATGCATATACATTTTCATATATAAGAATTCTGGTGTATAGTGGGTACAAATACATAAATTAATGGATACTTGTGAATTTTTTGCTTTCATGCTGTTATATATGCAATTTTAATTTTCTTAAAAAGTAAATTCTTCATGTGCAACATCTATTTTAATATTAAAATATAAACATCATTCTATATACTATATCAAGGGAACATGTGTGCTTAAAATTCAACTCACCCACCCGAATTGATGAAGAAGAAGGGGGAAAAGGGGGCAAGAAAGGGAGGTGGAAAAGTACACAGAGATTACCTCAGGTGACAATGATATAAGTGACATGAAATCTTCTGAAGATATAGTTTATTTATGCACTTTGGTGATAGGAGTTCAACTATGATTGTAAATACAAATTATGAAATGTTCCTCCAAATGATTAGTTTGTGTCACTATCACTTGAGTTGCATGGTTAATGGTTAATGGCATGATCTTTGGAGTCAGGCTTCCTGAGCTCAGAACTTACTAGTTGTAAGTTCTTGTAAGTCCCCCATCACTTACTAGTTGTGTGAACTTGAATCTATTGTTTCACTTCTCTGTGCCTCATCCATAAAATAACAAGAATAATAATTTCTAGCTTACTGTTTTGGTATAAGAAGTAAAAGGTTGATATATTTTAAGTGCCTGTTACAGAATAAATGTTCGTTATTAGTTTTTCTTTTCTCTCTTACTCTTGTCTCTTTCTCCTTCTTCATGTACTGATCTCACTGGACTTGCCTTTTGTAATGTCTTTATTACACCTCTTCATTTGGTTTATTTTAGTTGAAAAACAATTTGAGCTCTGGATTCACACCTGTCTTTTTTAAAAATATTTTTATTAAAAAATATAGCTAACATACGATATTATATTAGTTTCAGGGGTACACAATAGTTATTCAACTAGGTATTTATATACGTAAAGAAGTGATTGCCATGATAAGTCCATCAACCATCTGACACAGTATCACACTATCACAATATTATTAACTATATTCCCTATGCTGTACATTACATTCCCATGACTTATTTGATTTATACCTGGAAATTTGAACCTCTTATTTCCCTTTACCTTTTCCCCCCTTTTTAAAATTTTCAATTATAGTTGACATTCAATATTATTTTATATTAATTTCAGGTGTATAGCACAGTGGTTAGACATTTGTATAATTTAAGAAGTGAACCCCCTGAATAGCCTAGTACCCACCTGGCACTATACATAGTTATTGCAATATCACTCACAATCAAGATTCCCTATGCTTTATTTTATATCCCCATGTCTATTTTGTAACTGCCAATTTGTGCTTCTTAATCTCTTCATCTCTTTTGCCCTGTCCCCCAATCCCCTCCCACCTATCACCCCAACAAATCTAGTACCCATCTGACACCATACATAGTTACTACAATATTACTGACTATATTCCTTATGCTGTACTCTACATCTCCATATCTACTTTGTAACAACTAATTTATATGTCTTAACCCCTTCTCCCTTTTTCACCCACCCTAAACACCCTCCCATCTGGCTACCATGAAAATGTTTTCTGTATTTATGAGTTGGTTTCTGTTTTGATTGTTTATTTTGGTCTTTAGATTCCACATATATGCGAAATCACATTGCACCTGTCTTTCTCTATCTGACACTCCACTCAGCACAATACTCTCCAGGTCAAGCCATGCTGCCACAGATGGCAAGAACCCTTTCCCTTTCATGACCGAGCAATATTCCATTGTATATAGGTACCACCTCCTCTTTATCCACTCATCCGTTGACAGACCCTTAGGCTGCTTCTACATCTTGGGCATTGTAAACAATGCTGCAATGAACATATGGATGCACACGTCCCTTCCAAGTAGTGCTTTTGATTTCTTCGGATAAATACCCAGAAGTGAGATTATTGGGTCTTTGTCTCTTGTTATAGCCTTTGTTTGAAGTCTGTTTTGTCTGGTATAAGTACTGCTACTCCAGCTTTTTTTTTGTTTGTTTTTCTTGTTTCTATTTTCATGAAATATCTTTTTCCATTCTTTTATTAATACTTTCTGTCTATGTGTGTCTTTTGATCTGAAGTGATGATTCTCTATGTAAGGGTTTTGTTTTCTTATCCAAACAGCCCTCCTAATTTTTTCATTATTTTTTTTATTGGAGCATTTAATTCATTTACATCGAAAGTAATTGTTGATAGATACATAGCTATTGCCATTTTATTATTCATATTTTTTAACTTTTTTTTTTCTGTCTTAAAGAAGTCCCTCTAACATTCCTTGTAATACTGGTTTGGTGGTGATGAACTACTTTAGCTTTTTTTCATCTGGGAGTTCTATTTGTCCTTCAATTCTAAGTGATAGATTTGCTGGGTAGAATACCTTTGGTTGTAGGTCCTTGCTTTTCATCACATTGAATATTTTGTGTCAGTCCCTTCTGACCTGCAAAGTTTCTGTTGAGAAATCAACTGACAATCTTATGGGAGCTCCTTATAAGTTACTGGTTGCCTTTCTCTTGCTGTTTTTAGGATTCTTTCTTTGTCTTTAACCTTTGACATTTTAATTATAATGTGTCTTAGTGTGAACTTGTTTGGGTTCATCTTATTTGGGACTCTGTTCTTCCTGGGCTTCTATGTCTATTTCCTTCACTAGGATAGGCGAATTTTCGGTCATTATTTCTTCAAGTAGGTCCTCAACTCCTTGCTTTCTCTTCTTCTTCTGGTACCCCTATAATGCAAATGTTGTTATACTTGATGGTGTCCCAGAGGTCTCTTAAACTATCATCATTTTGGGGGGATTTTATTTTCTGTTCTGATTGGATGTTTTGTGCTGCCTTGTCTTCCAAATCACTGATATGATTCTCTGCTTCATCTAGTCTGCTGGTGATTCCTTCTAGTGCATTCTTAGTTTCAGTTATTGTATTCTTCACATCTGACTTGTTCTTTTTTATGGTTTCTATGTACCTTTTTATGTTCTCTCTTTGTTGACATTCTCACTAAGTTCTTTTAGCATCCTTATAACTGTTGTTTTGAACTCGGTATCTTGTAGGTTACTTGCCTCTCTTTTGTTTAGTTCTTTTTCTGGAGTTTTCTCCTGTTCTTTCATTTGGAAGGCATTTATTTGTTTTCTCATTTTGGCTGCCTCTCTGTGTTTGTTTCTATGTATTAGATAGATCTGCTATATATTACCAGGTGGCCTTATGTAGTAAGGGTTCTGTGGGGTCCAGTTGCACAGTCTCCCTGGTGACTTTCGCTGGGTTCTCCAGGAGTGTTCCTTGTATTAATTGGGTGTGCCCCCCTTTATAGTTGAGACTTGATTGCTATTGGCACATCAGTGGATAGGACTGACCCTCAGGCTGATTGTTCGTGGAGTTTGGCCACCTCCACAGCTTATGGGCTGCTGTGCAGGGAGCTTATTCCACTAAGTGGGATTTGTCCCAGTGGACTCTGTTGTCTGTTGAGACTAACCTTTCGGTGTGCTGCTTGTGGGCTAGTTGGACAGTTCTCTGCTATAATCTGAAGCCAACTTCCAAGTATGTTGGTTCTGGGGCCTCTTGGGAGGGTCTCCAGTGTAGGCCCACATCACCCACTGCCTGTGACCTGCCAGGGACTACCTGGTATGAGCTACAAAACAATCTGTAGTTGTTTACTACATGTGCTAAACCTGGTGGCTTGTGGGGGAGGTTACTCTGCAAACCAAACATGTCTGCCACCAGTACTGGGCCTTTTAGTTCTGCAAAAAGCCAGGACACCCTGAGGCATTCTGCCATCTGCTGGCTCCCTTAAGGTTCAGCCACTAATAAAGCCTCCTGTGGTATGCAAGTTGGGTGAGGCAGGTCCTCAAGGAGTCACTAGGGTGGGAAGTGTTATGGTCATCCAGGTTAATATAGATTCTGGTTTAGTGCTAGTGCTGAGCCTGGCACTGCTCAGCAAAAGTCTCAGAGCACACCAAGGCTAGACATCTTTCTCCTGAAGCCCGCAGACTCTGATAGTTTTACAAGAAACAGTGCAGTGCAGGCAGGGCAGGCTCCTCACCCAGAAAGTGCCTCTGGGGGAGCTGGGTGGGGTGGGGTCTCAGTGAATCAGGTTGGA
>NW_017731637.1:178640-183142 GCF_001890085.2 Hipposideros armiger | reverse complement strand
ATTTGATCAATCAATAACAGCTGAAAAATCAAAATAATTAGAATTTAAATCCATTCTAGACAAAGGGCCCAGTATTCATAGAAAGGCATTTTCGTGAGAATGTGAGGGTAATTTGGGGGAATTACCAGGACTAAATGTTTGAGTGACAGCATTAGGTATCTAGTTGGGGACAAGTGACCGGTTAATCTTAAGAGGAAATCAGAACCCAGATTTTGCAATCTTCATGTAACATTTGGAAAATTGGAATTTCATCTCGAGGACATCGTAGAGTCATTGAAGAGCTTCAAGCAATATCTGTGATGGTCCAATTGGCCCTTTTAACTAGTGATTTTGGAGGAAATAGATTATAATAATTTCTGTACGAAATAGAGAAACTTTTTAAAGACAGTGAGAATACTAATGAAGAGAAGTAAGCAACATATGTAACATTTTAGTTTAGAGGCTGGGAGGTTGGAAAGGCAAACTCAAGGATCAACCTCAAATTCTGCTGTGGAAATTTGCTGCCATTCACTAAGCTCAGGAAGAATAAATGAAGAAAGGAGTTTGAGGATGATAAGATGATGAGTTCCAATTTTGGCCTCTGAGTTTGAGAGGGCTATGAGGTACCCAGGTGGAAAAGTCAATGAGGAGTTAGAATATAAAATATGACTGTAAGGTGAGGAGTCTGGGCTGAGGATGTGGAATTGAGAGTCATCAGCACATAACTGACAGTTCAAAATCTTAGGAAACTTTCAAGGAGTGCAGATTGAATGAAAAGAGAAGAAGCTTGCGAAGTGAACACAGCATTTAAGGGGCAAGTGAGAAAAAGGAACCTGAAAAAGATAGTGAGAAGAGGTATCACAAATGGCTTGAGGCAAACATACAAAGATTAAAAAAAATGAATATAGGTTTTGTGAATATTTTTTTGAAAATAGAGCCAAATAAAAATGTTCATTTCAAGTTAACCTTTTAATTTCTTAATAACATATGTGGAAAATGCATTATAATGAAGAATTACAATTTCCTCTGCAAATTCAAAGAACATGATGGTTTGTAAAAAAATTTTAATTGCTTTGTGAAACAATTATTATATACTGAAAAACCTAAGCTAAGTGGGTATGTGAATGATGGGAGAAAAATTAAAAACCAAAACTTAAAGAGTGAAATCAAGAGATAATTGCTGAATGTTTATATCTGTCCTTGCACTAGTACCCCGTTTTCTGTGGCTTTGCTTTCTGTGGTTCCCGTTACCCACTGTCAGCCACAGTCGAAAAATATTAAATGGATGATTTCAGAAATAAACGATTTATAAGTTTGAAATTGTGTGCTGTTCTTAGTAATGTGGTGAAATCACATACAGTCCAGCCCGGATGTGAATGACCCCTTTGTGCAGCATCTCCACGCTCTAGACACTTCTTGCCTGTTAGTCACTGAGGAACCATCTGGGCTATCAGGTCAACTGTCATGGTAGTGCAGTGCTTGTGTTCAAGTAACCCTTATTTTACTTACTAACGTCCCCAAAGCCATGTCACATACCTTTTATTACAGTATATTGTTAAATTTGTTCTACTTTTTAAATTGCTGTTGTTAATCTCTTACTGTGCCTAATTTACAAATTAAACTTTATCATAGGTATGTATGTATAGGACAAAACATAGTATACATAGGATTTGGTACTATCTGTGATTTCTGACATCCATTTAGCATCTTGGAATGTGTTCTTCCTGGGTAAGGGGGAAATACTATATTCCTGACAGGAAACAAGGTTTCTGGATCAGGGAACAGACAAATTATTTACTTATGTAACAATCTTAGCATTGGTTCCCATACTGCAATCCCCCACAGGGCAACAAATGACAGCCAGTTGTACCCAGTGCATACAGGAGTTTGTACCATGGGAGAGGAACTAGAAAATTATAAATCTCAGAGCTTATATAGTGCAGCTTTGCCAGTTGCCCATCTTCCTACTGTAGAAGGAGAGAGAAAGACCTTAATTTTCTAAAGGAAACAAACTCTCTCTGGGGAGGCAAGGGTCCCTAGGTTTATTATCTTTAGAATGTTAGCAGAAGGCTCCAGGAGGGGAGGTCTCTATCTTTAACTTACAAGGNCAAGAAACAGTGCAGTGCAGGCAGGGCAGGCTCCTCACCCAGAAAGTGCCTCTGGGGGAGCTGGGTGGGGTGGGGTCTCAGTGAATCAGGTTGGAACAGCAGAACTTACCAGGCCAAGCAGATTCATATTTGGCCATTGCCATAGGGGGTGGTCTCAATACAATAACGATGGTGCCTGCCTGCCAGCTGCATGGGAGAAGGACCCCACACAGGGAAAATGATGACTATCTTCCAACCCTCACTTCAAAGTCACACACCTCAGTCTGCGCCTCATATGTCTTTGACACCCCCTGAGTTATTGCCCCGCTGACAGAGCCCAAGGTAAGTGCCTGTGAGTAAATGGGTCTGTGTGTGGTACCTATAAGAGTATGTCTGAGTTTCCCATAGCCTTCTGTCCCACCCAGATAGTTGGAATCCCCACTGTTTTTTACAGCCAGGTGTTGTGGGGGCTCTTCTTCCTGGCACCAGTACTCTGGGTTGGGGAGCCTGATGTGGGGTGGTGGTATCTCTCTCCTCTGGATGGAACCTCCACAGCTGAGATATTCCTCCTTAGCCTCAACCACCACATGGAGGTTTGAGGCGAGCCCGTTTTGTGTCTTTGTCCCTCCTACCAGTCTCAAGTGGCTTCTTCTTTATATCCTTAGTTATGAAACTTCTGTTCGGCTAGACTTCAGATGGTTTTCCAGGTTGATTCTTCTATAATTTAGTTGTAATTTTAATGTGTTCATGGAAGGTAGCAGGCATAGTGTTTACTTACTCTGCCATCTTGGATCTCTCGAGGCCACACATGCCTTTAACATGTGCAATCTGTGTTATTTAGGGCAAGTTATTTAATGTAGGTCTCAATTCTATTATGTGTTAAGTGGTGGTAATTAAAAGAGCGTCTACTTTGGGTGTCTGTGATGTCATACTTTTTGACTCAGCCATCCTTACCTTTTGTTTATCATTTAATTTTTCATGCTAATTTTTAATTACTTATAACTCACTATTTCAGGAAAAAGTGCCTTATTTGTGTAAAAATACAGACTGCAATAAGTAAAGGAGACAGCCATTATGTGAATCAATCAATAAGAATTTATAATGCACACTAGGAAACCAGCTTTTGATATGGTTGCTGAGAATGCAAAGATGAGAGAGATATAACTTATGCCTTGAAGCAGTTCACAGTCAGGTGGAGGAAAGAGAAATGCAAATAAATAAGGGTCTTACAATGCAATAAGTTCTAAATCAGAGACCATGGTAGCATCAAGGAAGGAATTAAACTTTTCTGGCGTTGTCCTGAAATTATATAGAGGATAGAGTGAGTGGGCAACTATCATGTTCATGAACATCATGAGCATTCCAGAGAGAAGACACAATGTGCGAAAGCCTGAGTGTACAAAGGAGGTCAATATCTCTGGATATGATCCAGGAAATGGTGGCAGGAAGAGGACAGGAAGAACTTTCCACGTTCTGCTGTAGAATTTGGATTTTGCCCTATAAATAAAGAAGAGCCATTAATGAAATTTAAACAGAATGAGTCAAATGATGATGAATCCTGAAGTAAAGTAATGGACATGTGGGAAGCTAATATAAGGTTGGATTTGAAAAAAAGAAATTGGAGGTAACAACCACAGGATAGATTATTTATTAATTATGAAGCATGAGGTAAATGGAATCATCCTAATTCTGCTCCTTGGTAAATAGTTCACCTGTGCTGGCACAGACAAGATTATCAAATGTTATAACAGATCTCTGCTGGCATCGTACTGGTTCTACCTCCCATCTGAGGGTGCGTGAATGGTAGTGAGAATCTAACTCTAGATCTTTTTTGGCCAAGCTATGGATCCAGACCAAAAATACTGTCAGCCAACAAACATGGAAACTTTTTTGTAACTGGTCCCTTCAGGAAGAGAACCTTTTCTAACAGGTCTGGCAGAAGAACCACACATGCTTAGTTGCTTTATCCTTTTGCAATTCTACCTGGAGGTGTTTTGTTTGTTTTTAAATACACAAAAGGGCCTTTCTAACTAAGGCCATGGTGAAGTTTGGTCTCAGATTCACACTTGATATAAGTATTGATAAGTATTGCCTACGCCACTTCCTATCTGTGTGATTTGGGGCAAGTTACTTAATGTATGCCTCAACTTTCTTATTTGTAAAATGACACTGATAATTAAATCTCATAGAATGTTTGTGAAGATTACATTAATAAATACATTTATTATTACAGAATAGTGCTTACCATGAGCACTCGGTAGTTGTTTTTACTTTTATCTATCTAATATAATGTACAATACAATAGCATTACGTTGTACAAACACAGAAAACAGAAATATATGTGATGTCATGAAAAGCTTTGTGGTGCTTCCTTAAATACCTTGATTCATTAGCATTTCACAATTCATGGATTGTGGCTTTAAAAAAAATGCTCCT
>NW_017731637.1:164900-173109 GCF_001890085.2 Hipposideros armiger | reverse complement strand
TAATTTTTAATTTTTTTCTTTATGTTCAATCATATCATTAGCTGTTTTATGCTAAAACTATGCATGAGAATGTTTAGAACAGTTATCAGTATTTAAAAATAGAAAATAATTTCCCTCTAGTTCAAACTTGATTGTTTTAAATTGTCACTCAAACAAGAGTCTGCTTGTTGAACAAAACCACACACTTATATTTTATCCCCAGGGTGATTAAAAAATACTATTAGTTTCAAAAGAATTAATTAACATTTGTAAAGTTCTTTGGTATAAAATATAAAAGGAATGGAAATATTCTGATGGGACTCATTTAGAAGTAAAAAGTTTTTTTCTGACATGATCATTAGGAAAAAGATGCAATTGTCTAGACGTAATTTTTAGTGATGTGTATGAAGAGAATTTAATTTATTGTTCAGTTCTTATACATATTTACAGGCTTTCATAATGCAATATTTCACAGAGCATATTTGATCCTTTTTAAAAAAAATGGGAACAAATATACTTCAATAGTATGAGGAATAAATTTCATTATGTTCTTTATATAGCTCAATATCAAAATAATTCAAAGCTGACATTTTATTTAACTCTTACTTTTAAAATAATTCTTGGTCAAAGTTTAACAAATATTTTTCTCAAATTACATGTTTCATATAATTAAAGAATGTTTAGATAAATATCACATTTTCTACACATGAAATATAACAAATTAGCAATTCATTGACTTCCAGGATGATTTCCAAGTTAGGCTTTATCTACATTTAGAATGTAACAGACACAAAGCACTAACTGTTATACATTAGTATTTCCAAGGCAACAGACAACTACTTCCACTCACTTATATGTAATTTGTATCCTACATGCATTCCTCTAGAATAGGTAAGTGTGTCAAATATGGTAAGTAAAGCCATTGATTGTTTTTCAAAATTTAGTGCCTTTCATTTATAATGTAGTTTTCTGTGTTATTATAATATGCTATCTTTTCCCAATATAAAATCAAAATTGTTTCCCTACATAGCATTTTTCTTTTCTTAAAGTTTCATTGGAAAGGTCAATGACAGATATAATTCACATATTAACAAATACTGCATATGACAAAGACAGGTCAGGAAGGCCACTCACTATATAATAGAAGTTCACGAATTATAAATTGCTTTAATAGATTCTTATTTTTGAGTAGATTCTTATTTTTGAGTATAATGCTGTGACTGGCTTGGTGGACATCAGCTTCCTGACAAAGGGCTATTGTGCTGGATCTACCTAAAAAAGCATCGGGGCCTGAACTTGACATATTCATATGTATGTGTTTGTTTTACTTTCCCTTTGTTTCTGTCTCTTCTCCAGTACAGTGCTCTTAATCCACGAGAATCTTGGGACATGTGGCATCCCACTCTGGTGGCTGAAGCTTTATTTGCTATTGCAAACATCTTCAGTTCCCTGCGCCTGATCTCACTGTTTACCGCAAATTCTCACCTGGGGCCTCTGCAAATATCTCTGGGAAGAATGCTCCTGGACATTTTGAAGTTTCTCTTCATATACTGCCTTGTGTTGTTAGCATTTGCGAATGGCCTAAATCAATTGTACTTCTATTATGAAGAAACAAAAGGGTTAAGCTGCAAAGGCATACGATGTGAAAAGCAGAATAATGCATTTTCAACGTAAGTGGAACAAACATTTTTATGGGTAATGTGCAGAATTTAGAGTTATTATATTATGAATTTGAAAGGTCCGTGACAAGTGGTTGCAAAAAAATTATGCTTAATGCAGGAAACAGAATTAACATGTCTTTGAACATCAATGTCTTCTTCTGACATTAAAAAAATATATATCCAGTATATTTAAGGTTAGTAAAATAGTCGTTTCTTTCAAAATGACCTAAAAAAAAAAGAGCTATGTATACTATTTTAAAATGTGGAATAAAATGAAAATCTGTGCCCCATTGACAGCTTACAAGCACATTAAAAGATAGAATATGTATATGTAAAAGCAATCATGTAAGAAAATCTAAGTGTTTTCCCTCATGTTTCCTAGATGCTAAAGTCCCTTCCCATGTCTCTCTCATTCTCTAGTTTTCCACAAAAAAATGTAAGCATGTAGAAATAATCCAAGCCTAGGTCATTATGATTTTGCACACAAAACTTCCTGTGCCCTTACCCCTGAAACACAATAGGCCTTGTCCAGTGTCACCCTCTGGCATATATCACAGTCAGATTTGCCGACAGCACAGGTTCATGACCACTGTGTTTGATGCTCACACAGTCCTCAGGGAATACATCTCTACTTACTCGTATCTGTGTCCATCTCCTTGCCACTGTGGTAAACACTTAATTAGCAGATTAATGAAAAAACTAGGTAGTTTTCATCTCCACCATAACCACAAGTGAATACATGGTCATTTTGTAGTTGACTTTAAAAGTCAGACCCTATTCATGGGTCATTACAGAATTTTTTGTACTATAAGAGAGTATAGCAATTAGTCAAGTGGGAGGAAACCAATATCATCGTGTAAACTAAGCCACTTATGGTTAAAATATCTTTGTTGGTTCAACCCTATATCTGTTTTATCTTTGATCCCAATATTTAAAACTCCATTTTAATTAATCAAGATCTGATTATTTGCACGTGGAATTCTAATCTTAGCCTTAGCTGCCTCAAATAATTTCAGAAATAATTTCAATACAAACCTATGAATCATGAGAAAAAACAAGACATCCCAGCTGCCCGATGTCATGTCTTGTTCCCAGCCTTTTTATTCTTCTGGGCTTAAGTGGCAGTTCTCCAGCCTACAAGCTCACTCAGCTTTGGTGTCTTCCTTATACTCTTTTCTGACCCTGGACAAAGGGGATTCAATGAAACTTGGCAACACTCTTGTGATTAGCATGGCCTTGGATTGTGTCTGTTTTGATACTGGAACCTATCTTTCCCTACTCATTTGTGATACCTGTCTTGGTAACTAGCCTGTGACAACCAGGACCAGGGATTTACGTGGTCAGATCCTTCACAGACTAGAATTCTGCCTCTAACAAACTTCCTGTGTATTGTCTGTCTGCTTCCTGGCCTCCCAGATTTCTGATCGTGTGCCCTTTTGCACACTCCATCTTTCACAAGTGCCTTGTTATCCATACTGCATGCCCTGATGCATACTGCTTGCCAAGAACCCCATCTATGTTTGTTGCCGTGTCCTTCTAATTTCATGCTTTGTCTTCCAGAAAGAACTTCCACGCGGCACCTAGAAGTGACTAACCTATGTCCCCAGGTCTTCTTTAATTCAGGGAATAGCTCTGGTTCCAAGACCCCAACCCCTTCTCAGCAATCTGATTCATCTGCAGCTAATAAGATTTTATCTAACCCCATTCTAATTTATCTTCTCTAAGGTTTCCAGGAATCCCCTTGCCCTATTACTGGTTTCGTGGTAAATGATTATGTATTACTAACTAATTTAAATCTCCATCCAAGAAGAATATGGCTAGAGAAGTCTGACGCAAAATATCTAGCATAAATTGTATTATAAAAGCAAGTACCTTGAATTCCTGGGATTATGTGTTATTTTCATTGATCCTTATCAATGGCTTCCTCTATAATCATGAAAAGCAACAGATAATTGCATATTTAAAATATGATAGGCCCAAATAATTCAACCCAAATAAATCAGATATTCTACCTGGATTTTTTTCCCCCAGATAACAGAATATAAACCAGCAAGCAACAAATTATTCTTGTTTAAAATTATTCAAAAACTAAAATAATATGGCAATAACTCCCAGTAGTATGAATGTACTAGAGTATATATAGAATATACCAGGCAGGCATATGTTACCTGTTCCTTGATGACCCTGTTTCAGCTTAATGGATCTCAATCACTGTGAGGGCATGTCTAGTGATGCCCTCGGGCTCCTGTTCTATATCTCATTTCTGTGCTTTTGTTGATCTTCAGCTATCATTTTATAATTTTGTAACTTCCATAAATTTCAAGGTTTTTTTTTATACCCACCCTCTCCATATGAGGATTCAAAACTCCATATGAGGATTAAAAGACACATTAATTCATGTAAACGGCCTAATACAGTGCCTGTCATATAATATGATTTTTAAAAGTTAGCTACTCTACCTCCTTATATCATTAGTGATAGTAGTAGAGTATTATCTCTCCCCTATATCTCGTGTAGTTCCTTTCTATTACTCCTTCCATGGGAGTACGGATGGATGCAGAAACTTTGAATCCTGTGTGTCTCATTAGCTACTGTTTCTTCCCTGTTTCTCTCTTTCCTTTCATCCAAGCAACACTGAAATGAAGCCTGAACATGATACCTTGTTTTCTTGCTTCTTATGCATTCTTTATCCAATTGCAATTTGGCTATTGCTTCCATCACTCCACTTAAGCTGTTCTAGAAAATATCTAGAGCCACTGTCAGTGGACATTTATCTTTTTATATCTTATTTAATGTGTCTGCATCATTTGAACCTGTTTAACACTTTCATTTTTGAAATCTTGTCCTCTTTTATTTTCAGTGTTACTATGTTTTTAGTTTTTATCTCTTTTTTCATCTTTCCCACTTTTCTCTGATAATTATTTTTCAATTATTGCATTTAAATAATGGTCTGCCTTAGCAACTATCCTCAAACCCTATTCCAATCTCCCTTTGAAAACTCATCTATGATTATGAATTTGGCCTTATATATCTGAGATGACTCCTATGTTCATATCACTAGCACAGGTCCCCAAGATTTGTAGGTCCAACCTTTAGACGCCTCTACATCTATATCTCCTAAAACTTTAAACCCAATTAAAGAAAATTCATCAGAGTCTCTCTCAAAATTTGTACTTCCTCCTCCTCAACTCCCTTTTTAGTCAATGCTACCACAGCCCACCCAGCTACTTAAATTAAAAGTTTGTGTTAGGTAGCCCCTGTCCCCTCTCCCCTCCCCATGCAGTTAGTCAATAAATGTCTACTCCTGCTCTGTTATCTTGGTACTGTCTTCCCTTGCTCAGTGCTATGCCGAAATGTAAGTTCCCCTGCTGCTTGGCTCTGTCCTTGGTCATGTGTCTTCCATCCTGTTGCCTGAATGATCTTTCTAAATGAAAGCATTGACACTCCTCTGTTTAAAGTATTGAAATAGGTTCTCATTCCTTACTGGATACAGCCAAACTGCTCTTCTTGACATACCAGGCCCTTCAGGGATCTTTCCCCTTGCTTCTTCTTCAAGTTTCCTCTTTCTCCATTCCCTAATCACACATTTCTAGTGGGTTATCAATCCCCAGATATGGCATATTCTACTCTAACCCCAGAATGCTCTTGTTCTGCCATCCCGCTTGGCAAAATTTTATTCTGTTTTCCAAAATCTATCTGAGATGTACCTTTTCCAGAATGCCTACCTGGTCCCCTCCTGTGAGTGTTCAGGGGGCATAAACTGTAATGTATGTCTTCTATGTCCCTCCCTGTGTTTTCCCACCAGCAAATGGACACTTCTTCCTGATATTTTCTCTTTAACATGGGAAGAACTATATGTTATTAAAAGAAACCAATGTTTAGTCATGAGATTATTCTATATACAATTGTAAACTAATAGTCTCTGGATAAAGGACTCTCCTTTGAAGAGAGGTGCATTGGCTTTGTGACAGATATTGTCTCATTAAGAAAAACCCTTTGATGTTTATTGGAGCTTTATTCCTCGTAATTAGAACATGCCAGTTGAGGCCATACTTTGTTTTAATTTTACAGTACTCCTTATAAACTAAGAATAAAATGTGCAGATGTGTTTTGTATTAATTTATGTTTGCTCATCATTTTAGTCTCAAGGGAGAAAGGAAAACCTCAATTGTGGAATACATTAACTTTTTACTTGATTGCTTTCTCTAGTTATAAGTACTTAACTAGGGAACAAGCTAATTTTTAAAAGTAGCAATTGAGAAATATCTTCAAAGAGCAAGAAACAAAATGTTTTATTAGAAAGGTAAATCTGTAACATCAACCCATAAAAATTGCCAGGTTTTAGTCTTCAATTGAAGTTTTATGTTATGTCATTTAATTAAGAGGGGCATTACCATAGAAAGCTTTCTGTCCTTATTTCAACATAAAATTATGAAAATAGCTGTTACCTAAAGGCAGTCTGAGATGTGATGTAGCTAATGCCTCTTCAATGTAAGGGAAATGTTGATATCAATAGATTTGGGGGTCACTAAGTATGAAAACATTTCTAGAAGCAATGGTTTTGAAAGGTTAACCTAGTTTGATTTTCTTAAAACATATAATAAAAAATATTTAACTTATAAACACCAAGGTCTTATCTCATCTAAGAAGTGAATATGTTTTAGTCAAGTGGAACTATTCTGCAAATCTCACTTCAGATTCATTCCATTCAAAAACAGGAAAATAAAATAAAAATAAGAATGAAAGAAATAGGAATTATTATTAAAAATAAGACTTAATCACACAACATTATTTTTTAATTGTCTCATTTTCAATTCTAATAAAAAATGTAAATAAATATTTTGCCTAAGAGTTTGCTAATATTCCGTAATAATTTAGTACTTCTTATGTAAACAGAAGTAAATCAGTATTATTCAACCATGAGAATCCATTTATTCTGCATCACTTTTTATTTAAACATTAAAGAAAACAACTGCTGTGGGATTTTGGTGACATTTTATTATTTATTTATTTATTTATTTATTTATTTATTTATTTATTTATTTACTCTTATGTTATATAACCTCTCATTCTCTCTGAACTGCCATTGATGTCAGGAGAAAACCAAGTAAATTATATTGATANTATATATGAAATGTTAATAATCTAGAGCTTATTGATGCCTGGGCATAATTATGAAATATTAGTTTAGCTTCATCAGGACTGATTTTCTCCCAAATATTATTTAGTCCCTTTCTATACATACAACTTATCTCATATTTATCTTCAGTCATTTGGCAGAAATGTGTACATTCCTATGCCAATTCCATTGTGTAATTTAAGTGATATTTTCAAAAATCAAAAATATTATAAATGGGAACATTTACTTTAACTATCGTGATAGATTTTTTTATAACACGGTTCTTCTAAATAGTTCTGAGTATGTGTCTCATTGATCCTCCTATTTTTATCAGCTATAAAGGAAGCATTATTGTTTCCATTTCACAAATGCTGTAACTGTAGTGTACTCTCCAAGTTATGAGGTTTTCTAAATATCTTTTATTTTCATAGCAGAGAGCTGTAGAAGTTTGAATCCTAGCTATTTAATGTAGTATTATCTACCACAGGAGAGAATCATATGGCTTTCTACTTTGTTTCACTACTTAGTTATCTAACTGATTTGTAGAATGGGAATGGTTATCGCCTTGTAAATTAGACATTAAAACCAGTCTACATTTTCTATTTAATCTCATATGACAAACATTTTTATTTTGCATCAATTTAATTTTACTCATTTCGATTGATTACTTGGCTTTTATAAATATACATCATAGACTATAGAGGATATAAAGATGCACACATATTTTTCTGTATTCAAGGAACTTATGACCCAGTACTATGATTCAATCATTATTCCTCTCTTAACATGTCTGCTAAAGTTTTCATTCACCTGGCTCCAACTTCCTCTTATATTAATCTCTCTGTTTTCAAATGCTCCATTTTCCAGCTGTATCAAGATACTCACATTTTCAAAAATGATCCGCCTTTTCTAACAATCTTGCTTTTGAATATGTCTGTAATTTTCTCTCTTGAATGCTTTTTGAGCTCCTATTTATATATATGCCCAGCACATAAAATCATTAGACAAAGCTTCGTGCATGGGAAACTAACAAGCAATCCAAGGGTGAATAATGTATTTTGTAGGTCTGCAAAGGGGCAGTTCTCTTAAAATGAATCTGAATAGAAATGAAGGCTTAGGGTAAAACCAAACTATGGAAGGTTTAGACTAGAAATCAAATACTTGAGAGAAAGATGAAAACAGGGATTGATGGTCCTAGATGGGCTATGGGTGTTTAGGGTAGCTTTTGATCTCTCTCTGTCAAGGATTATTCTACAACATGAATTGGACCAGCTCTGGTCAGTAGAACCCTAGTGTCCAGTGTTCTGCAGTCAAAGTGTACTTATCAAGGGAAGGATCAGAGTTACTTCTATAATATCTGTCTTCTTCACTACATTGTAAGCTCATGTGGCATGATCAAGATGCTGAACCCTGAAGATAGTGCCTGACATGGAGTACTGAAGATAGTGGC